>NW_024570507.1:0-6900 GCF_018345385.1 Vulpes lagopus | reverse complement strand
TTCTATAACTAATTGCTATATTTTCAGAGGAGCCCACTTACTCAGATTAAGTTATGTTCCAAGCGTTGAACTAAGGTGCCAGGTTTAATATTTTTAAACCACCAATCCCCCTCGTTAAACAGGATTTTCAAATGGCAAACACTGATATTTACAGTATCTACTCTTATAAACTAACAGAAGGGGTAATCCTGAACCTACATGCAGTCGTAACCTTTATATATGTGAAAGATATAAAAGCAGAAAGGAAAGTAACCCAAAAATTGTTCTATTTACAAATGCCTATCTAAAAACTAGTGTATGTTTCAATGCGTTGTCTGTCTTGATGCAACAATCTTAGGAAGACCTTCTTCAGACCTAGCTCTACCACCTATAAAGCGTGTGAACTTGGACATCCAATCCTCAGAACTCTCAGTTTTTTCTGTTGCCCAGAGGTGAGGACCGAGCTGATGATCCTCAGTGCCCTCTCAGACTGAATGCTGCTGTGGGACCTAAACACTCTTTACTGAGCACAAAAAGAGGGGGGATCTTATATATACTCAAATTCCTAAAATATAAAACCTAACTCTGAGCATAGATCCCTGAGTTTTTTAAGGGTTCTCTCCTATGGCGATAGAAAATCCCCAAATCTAAATCCCTTTCTATCACAAGCATGTGGGTATTATGGGTCAAGGCACTAGAAATACTAAATATGTGTGTCAGAACAGCCATTATGCCTCATGCTCACTGCTTTTCAAAGCAAAGCCTCAGAGAAACCATTATTATTATCTCTGCGGGTAGCGGTTAACATGTTTGAATCCTAACCTGCCCTTCTTAACCTAAAAAAAATTAAAATGTGGCTGGAATACTATTAACAAGTCTCCAGGTTATTCTTTGCACACTAACATTTGTGAAACCATGGCTAGGCACCAAGGAGAAGTGATTTACCTTAAAATAGCAAAATTTGATATCCATGTCCTTTCCTATTATTCAGATCATAATAAATAAAAGGAGAAATGAAAACAGTGAAGAGAAGAGGGAAGGAGGCAAAGATAGGATGGGGACAGAAGAAAAGAAACAAAGTGCTAGTCAAAAATGATATTACATAAAGTTTGTCTTTCAAAATTTTAGGAACAGACACGAGATCCATACTCATGTAAATATGTTAAAGGCACACAGGTGTCACTGAAAGAGTCCTGTGGCAGAGAGGAGACAATATAAGCCAACAAAATAAGTAGTGTTGGATTATATAACCAAAGCATAAATAAATATCATGAATCTATCCTAATATTAAAAATTGTAAAGAAAGAAAGAGGGGACCTGGGTGGCTCATGTCAGTTAGCTTCTCCTTAGGCTCAGATTCATGAACCAGGTCCCAAGGAGGCTCCCTGTTCTAGCAGGGAACTGCTCCTCCCTCTCCTTGCCCCTCTCGCTCATGCTTTTCTCTCCTCTCTCTTTCAATTAAATAATAACATCTGTGAAAAGAAACAAACAAAAAACACAGAAGAAAGAGAAAGAAATCTCCCATGTAGAAGGTATTTCAAAACAATTTGTGCTGACATTCACCCTCAAGTGGATGAGATAGTCATCATCTTATGTGTGGATGGAATACACATAGTAAACTTCCTTCTACAAATATTGTTATGAAAAAGTTTAAATTAAATAAATAATAATAATATAATCACTTTATATGGAGAAAGCTGACAAACTCTACCCTCAGAAAGATGATCAGATAGATACCAAGACCTGATAAATCATGTTGATAGTATTATCCTTTATACGATATAATAAGATGACAGTTATCTGTATATAATCCACAATCACAGATCATGAGATAAACGACAGACAGACATGCCCAAACTGAGGGAGATTTTGCAAATACCCTATTTCTCAAGGTGTTCAACAAACAAAAAGGAAAGGCTGAGAAAACTGTCACAATCCAGAGGAGCCTAAGAAAACATGAGGACAAGTGTAATGTGATTGTGAGGGATGGGAACTAGCAAAAACTAGGAAATCTGAATAAAGTATGTATGGTCGTTGGTTAATGCAAATATTTTAATATTGAATTATTAGCTAATATTTGTACCGTACAATATAAGATATCAGATAATTGGAGACATCGAGTGCGAGGACATGAGAAATTCTCTGTACTGTATCTCAATTTCCTGTAAATCTTTGAGTTTTTTTTCTAATAAATAAGATTTATTTTGAAAATTGACTTAATTGAAATCAGGCTCCAAGTGTGAAGACTTTAAGAATAGTTTAATAATTTTTGCCTTATTCTTAAACAGTGCCTTCGATGGGAACAACAGTAGAATTTTTATATCGAAGGAAGAAAAAACACCTTAGAAAAACACGTATAATGCTCCTCACCTGAAAAGCAGGAAAGGTAATAAAGAGCAAAAATCAGATAAAAATACTTCTTTTATATTAGACATCCATATTGCAAGTGCATTTAAAATTAGCAATGCCCCTAAATTTATTTCCTGACATCTTGTTCTACAAGAGCTTCACAGTTGATTCAGTGTCCAGTTAAAAAATGATTCGTGGGAAATTTTTATTAAACCAGATTTACTGGGAAAATCTGCCAGATAATACATTTATTTTGATTTTATTCGTTCCTTCCTAATCACTGAGCCTTTTAGTTAGAGCTTTCAACTATAGCAAATGCTTAGAGGCCAATTTTTAAGTTTGCTATTATAATACCCTAATGGAATAACCGTCATCGTTTTCCTTCGCTCAGATATGGCACCACAGTAGGACCCTGATAAAGAATCGGAATGATTGGGAATGATAAAATTGCTTTTTTCATTACATTCAGCAATTTCATTCTTATCTTGGTCCATTTCATGGTTCTAATGTTCATCAACCTCAAACTCAAGAAGGTTAGGGATACAGTAATTTATTAAGTATTTGGTGCTACTACTATGTGAAAGTTGCTAGGATACCAAGTTAATCAGACATAGTGGCACGTGCCTATTCCATCAGGCCATGCCTGGTGGGAGAGACGGATACTAACCAAAAAGTGGTCGAGAAAACAACTAGACATGGATTATAGTAGCCATATAATGTGTAATTATACAGCTTACTACAAGTACATATATAAGAAGGCTTAGTCTAACTGGGGCTCAGAGAAGATAACCAGAAAGCAACATTTATATTAAGACATAGAGAAAGGAGAAGGTAAGTTGGTGGAAGGAGAATATTATGAGGGAAAAGGATGGTTTCTGCCTCGAATTGTAGGGCTCTGGGCAAGTCCTTGAGCTTAGGCTCTGAAACCTTCTTCTTTTTCTGCAAAAACTTGGACTAGTAATAACGCCTGGCATAGAGCTCTAATGAGTAAGAGTTGGACTTATTCGTATTACCTGGACATTAGGAAGTACTTAATAAAACATTTTCTGGAGGCCCCATAACAGGCATGGAGTCAGGCTTTCTCTGAGTTCGAAACTCCACTGAACTAGCTGTTTGACCTTGGACAGATGTTTTCTTCCTATCCTTTAGTTGGCCATCAAGATAAACTGTACATGCCCATTGGTTGTTGGGAGGATCCCAGGAGTTCTTTTATGTGAAGCATGACACAATTCTTGGCACATAATAGGTGCCATATTGGATTGTTAACTTATATTAGCAATAAAGAAATCCTCAACAGTCCAATGAGTGTTTAGAAATTAATTCTATAGCTTTTAAGGCAATTGAATTCAAAAGATCCTAAGTGCCTGTCCGTGTTTACTTAGCTAACCAGTTTATTCCATTATCTGTAACCCAAACACAATTTCTGATTCTAACCTCACTCCAAGGAGGGCTCCTCAAGCCGAGGAAAAATTGCCTTCCTTGGGATCTCAGGGAAGAATCCTTCACATAATATATGGTCCATTGGTAATAATGTCTCTCGGTTCTTTCCAAAATCCATAAAAAGATGCATTTCCTGATGAGTGATGAGTGTGAGAAGCGATGAAGAAACCCTCATCCTCTGAATTACTTGTGTAAGAAGATTTTAACCATATACTAGGATAGTTAAATTATCTGATAACAGGAAATATGTCTCAGATTGGAATCTGGAGCAATCGATGGGCAGAGGAAAAAACGCTTTGACTCGCTCTTCATCTTTTAAAGACAAAGGGAGAAGCTTTCTCTATATACAAAGTCAGTGGTCAAGATAGCCTTAGGAATAAGAGTCTTGCAGATCAATCCCGTTGAAAACAGCCGGGGAAAGCCCCACCAATCCATGTCTTCTGATCCCAAATCCCTGGGCCTGTCCCAACCCATGCTGCCAGCTGAGGTCATTTGCAATTGCTCTCTTAGGAGCTCTGGGGAAGGAGGAAGGTGCTTTACATAGGATGGGACGGACGCCCATGAGGCCGAGAAAAATGAGGGCCATTCCACCTTCTTAAGTTCAGCGTTGCAACGTCCAGTCATCCAGGGCAACTGGGAAGAAGAAGCTGAATTTACATTACTTCAGTCACAGCAAAAAAAACAAAGTTTACAGCTTAATGTCCTGAGAGCCCCACTTTAGCCATAATATGAGCCAGGTCAAGGGCAGGAGCCTCTATTAGACATGAGAAAAGAGCTCAATGCCTGAAGGCCCCATTGCAAATTGTAAACAGAACTTGAGGAATTGCTCAAGCCTTCTGGAGGTCCCCCAGAACAACCCCTAAAAGTAAGCTAAAACCCACCTCGGGGTCTCCAAGTCTCTGGCTCCGCTGTGTCGGGGACTACTTGGACACAAGCTCGAGCTTGTAATAAACCCTCCTGTGTTTGCATCAGTGTCAGGCTTCTGGGTGCGTTTCTTGGATTCACAATCTTGGGTACAAACAGTTGAGATAAAAAACAAACCACAAGAAGCTCGGACGCAGGGCAGAGTGAATGCAGGGGGTTCTGAAGAGAAGCGGCGGAGACCCGGGGGCTTGGGGGGGCTCCTTCTGTGACTGGGGGTGGGATGCTCAGCCCAGAGCCAGAGGACCAACCCGCATCACGCTCAGCCGCTGAGTATCAGATAGCAGCACAGCGCAGCCCGCAGGAGGCCAGAGGCGCTGGACGCCCACGCCGCCTCTGACTCCACAAGAGCAATCTCCCAGGCACATTGAGCAGCTGACAATCTGCCCATGGACCATCCCCAGACCGCACTGACCACCTCGCTGCACCAAGTGGTCGGACACGGAAGCTGCAGAGCTTCAGCTCTGCCTGGAAAGTAGGGTCTAGCTTCCTTTGTACTTTGGGCTTTATTTTCATTTATTTACTTGATTTCCTTTTTTATTAATGGCTTTCTTTGAATTTTTTTATCTCATATGTTTTCCAGAAAAGGAAGAAAAAGAAAATACCAAGAAAACATAACAACTTGCCCTCCCAAAAAAAACCCACAGATTATTTCACCTGCTTGTTAAAAGATTCTAAAATCCAAAATAGGAAACACAAGTAAAGTACATGAAAGTTAAAAATAAGAATATATAAGAGTACATACATAAAAAAAAAACCAACTCCCTACCCTATCTCTTACCCTTTTCCAAAAACCGTACCTGACCCTTGACTTGACTAACCCAACATAACCCTTATCTAAACACTAACCCTAACAACTACCCCAACCCCTATCCTAATCCGAACCCTTGCCTAACCTAACCTACCCTAACTTTAACCCTAACCCTAACCTTAACCCCACCCTTACTCACACCCTAACCCCTAACCCTAACTGCAACTAAGCCAACCCTAACTCAAAGCATAAACCTAACCCCAACTCCTAACCTTGCCCTAATCCTAAAGCCTAAACCCTAACCCTAACTCTAAACCCTGTCCTAACCCTAAACACTATGCCTAATCCCAACCCCCATCCTAACTCCTAACCACTGACCCTTACAATTATCCGCACACTAACTCTAATCGTATCCATAAGCATAAAACATAACCCTAACATCTAACCTAAGCCTAAAACCAAACTGTCTCCCTCCCCTGACCCTACCCATTCCATTTCTACCCATTTCACTTACCCTGTGGTTCTGAGGAGTCCCTTTGATTGTGGAGTGGCCCCCAACGGCGCCTCCAGAGTCCTCTAGGGGGTTTCCTGAGGAAGCCGGGGTCCTGTTGTGTGCAGACGCGGCCCCACGTGTTCCTAAGTCTAGTCAGTGAGGGGTCACTGGAGGACGCGGGTCTCCTGTCACTGTGGACTAGGACTCACATCCTCTCGGAAGCCTCACAGAGGGTCCTCAGGAAGGCCGGTGGCTCCTGTCATCCGGGACTTGGCCCACGTCCCCGGTAACTCACCGCGGGGTCCTGAGGAGGCCTGTAGACTCCTTTCAGACATAGAAGCTGCCGCATATGTCCAAGCAAAAGTGCACGTCATGAGGAGGCGGGGAGGGGTCTGTCAGTGTTTGACGTGGCCCCACATTTTCCTCAAGCCTCACCATAAGACCTGAGGAGGCTGGGGCTCGTCTGCATGGACGTGGCCCCAATCTTCCCAAACCTTACGGTGGGTCCTGAGGAGGTCGGGGCAGACTCCTGTCAGTGTGGATGCGGGACACCCAAATCTTTCTTAGGCCTCACCGCATGCCCTGCACAAGGCTGGGGTCTTCTGTCCGCATGGAACGCCATTCCATTTTCCGAAAGTCTACACCGGGGGTCCCTGAGGAAGTCGGCGTATGGTTGTGTGATGTGGCCCCACGTCTCCAAAACGTCACCCTGTGTTATGAGGAATAGGGGGCTTCCTGTCACGTGGATGTGCCCCAGGTTCCAGAAGCCTCAACTTATGTCCCCTGAGGGGCTGGAAGCTCCTGCAGAGTGGACGTGGCACCACATCTTCTGAAGCCGCCCCGCGGTTCCTGAGGTGGCCAGGGGCTCCTGTTCTGCGTGATTGTTGCCCACATCTTCCTGATGCCTCACCGCGGGTCTGCACCTGAGAGAGACCGGGGCTCCTGACAGCGTGAAAGTGCCCAATGT
>NW_024570506.1:0-7441 GCF_018345385.1 Vulpes lagopus | reverse complement strand
CTGAGAAGAATCCTGTCACTTCCACATGCTCTTCACACACCCTCTTCCGGGACCTAATAAGGATGCTGGGACCTTCGTCTATGGGCAGGTGATTTGAGAATGCGGGAGGGTCCTGCCCTGACTCACCTCGCAAAAGGATAGCACGCCTTTAAGCCTGCTTTCAACTAGCTGCGTTTCCTCCGGCATGAGAACGTAACATGTTCTAAGCAGGAGGTACCCTGAATACACTCCACTGCAGCTGGAATCACCTCCAGGTATGCTTTATTCCATTGCGTCTCCACAGCCTCTGAAAAACGGCTGTGGTGCTGATGTTGGAAACTCTTTCTGTAGAAGTGTGCAACTGTGAGGGACTGGGGAGGTGAAAAGGCTCAACTTCCGAAGTAAGTTGCTTTCGGAAGTAATTTCAGCGAGCTTTCTCTCGTATGGCACTTAGGATGTCGGCACCTGGATCACACAGGAAAAATTCTAGAGGAAATCGCTGCGGTTGAGCTTGGAATGCATAGTCTTGTAGGCCGGGACTTTCACTTATCTCTCACAACACTTCAGGCACGATCTGGGCTAGGCCTGTTAGGAGGCCGCGGTTAGTGCAGGCAGAGATGTGGGAAGGACAGTCCATACTCCAAACTCTCAGATAGTGTGTATGCTTTTGCAGCAGATGTCTGCTAGACACTTTGATGGAGCTAGGACCGGCTACACTCTCATTGCAAACAAAGATCTTTGCAATGTCTGCTGAGTTCAGATACACCTGATGAGAATCCTGTCACTTCCACATGCTCTTCACACAACCCCTTCCGGCACCTAACATAAGGATGCTGGGACTTCGTCTTACGGGCAGTCGGAATGCGGGACGGTACTGCCATGAGCTCTGCTTACACAAGGAAGCACGACTTCAAGACAGCTTTCAACTATCTGCCTTCCTCAGGCATGGATCGTAACAGTGTTCTAGCCAGGTGGTACTCAGAATACCACTCCACTGCAGCTGGTGGCTCCCTCAGGTCTGTTAATCCACTTGCGTCTCACAAGCGTTGAGAAACGGCTGTGGTGAGAGGGTTGGAAACTCTTTTGCAGGCGTGTGCAATGTGAGGGACTGAGGTGAGCTCACTCTCCAAAGAAAGTTGCTTTCGGGACAAGGTGTTCAGCTAGCGTCTCTCGTATGGCACTTAGGATGTACACACCTGGCTCACAAAAGGGAAATACTAGGAAATCGCTGGGTTGAGTTGATGCATAGGCTTGTGGGCCCGGACTTTCCGCTTACCTCTCACAAAAACTTCAGGCACGCATCGGGCTTGGCCTGTTAGGGGGGGGTTTGTACGTGCAGGCAGGTTGTGGGTGGACAGCCCATAAGCCCACCTCCGGAAGTGTGAAATGCTTTCAGGCAGATGTTGTAGACATTTTGGGATGCGAGCTAGGGACCGAGCTACACTCTCATTGAACAAGGACGTTTTAATGTTGCATTGAGATCAGTACACTGAGAAAATCCCTGTCACTCCACATGTTCTTCACACAACCTCTTCCGGCACATAACTTAGGATGAGGGTGACCTACGTCTTATGGGCTGTCAGATGCGGGAGGGGCACTCCCCTGAACTCAGATCGCACAAGGAAGCACGCCTACAAGCAGCTTTCAACTAGCTGCGTTCCCAGGCAGCTGAGAACGTAACAGTGTTCTAACCCAAGAGGTCCCCAGAATTTACCACTCTACTGCAGCTGGAGAAACCCTCCAGGTCTGCTTATTCCACTTGCGTCTACAGCCTTGACAAAGGGCTGTGGTGCAGATTTTGGGGAACCTTTTCTGCAGGCAGTGTGCAATGTGGGGGACTGAGGGTGGGGCTAAAAACCCTTCAATAAGTTGCTTTCGGACAAGGTTTTCAGCTAGCCATCCTTCATATGTCACTTAGGAGGGTCGCACCTGGCTCACACAGGAAAATTTGGGAAAAAATCGCTGTGTTGAGCTTGGAATGCACTAGTCTTGTGTCCCGGGGACTTTCCACTTACCTTCACAAAACTTCAGGCACCTCGGGGCTGGGCCCTGTTGGGGAGCGCGGTTGTTCTTTGCGGGCAGGATGTGGGGGGGGATCAGTCCCTAACCCCAATCTCGGAAGGTGTGTTGCTTTGGGGGCAGATGTCTGCTAGAATTTTGTGGGAGCTAGGACCGAAGATACCTCTCATTGAACAAGGACGTTTGCAATGTCTGCATGGATCAGTTTACCCTGAGGAAGAATCCTGTCACTTCCACATGCTCTTCACACAACCTCTTCCGGCACCTAACAAAAGGATGCTGGGATCTAGGTCTCAGGGCAGTCAGAATGTGGAGGCTCCTGCCCTGAACTCAAAATCGCAAAAGGGAAAGCACCCCTAAACCCCAGCTTTCCAAAAGTTTGCGTTCTTGGGCACTGAAAACGGAACAGTGTTCTAAGCAGGGTTAGCCGAACCGCTCCACTGCAGCTGGAGACACCCTCTGGTCGCTATTCCCTTGCGTCTCACAAAAAATCTGAAAAACTTTCTGTGGTGAAGATGTTGGAAACTCTTTCTGAGGCAGTGTGCAAACCTGGAGGGACTGAGGGTGAGTCAACTCTCCCAAGTAAGTTGCTTTCGGACAAGGCGTTCAGCTTGCTTCTCTCGTATTGCACTTAGGGGGCACACCGGGCCCCCACACAAGAATTACTAGGAAAATCGTGGGTTGAGTTGGATGCACTAGGATTGTGGGACGGGTTTTTCCCAACTTACCTCTCACAACACTTCAGGTACTCATCGGGCTAGGCCTGTTGGGAGCGGGGTTTGTACGTGAGGCAGGATGTGGGAGGACAGTCCTAAGCCCAAATCTCGGAAGTGTGTATGCTTTGCAGGCGATGTCTGTAGACACTTTGATGGGAGTTTAGGACCGAGCTACACTCATTGAAAAAAGGCCCGTTTCCCAAGGTCTGCATTGAGATCAGAACACCTGAGGAGAACCCTGTCACTTCCACATGTTCTTCACACAACCTCTTCCGGGCACCTAACATAAGGGGATGTGGGGAATCTAGGTCTCCGGGCAGTCAGAATGCGGAGGTCCTGCCACTGAAAACTCAGATCGCACAAGGAAGCACGCCTACAGCCAGCTTTCCAACTACTGGTTCTCAGGCACTGAGAACGTAACTTTTGTTCTAAAGCCAGGAGGTCCCCAGAATACCCTCCACTGCAGCTGGAGATACCCTCAGGTCTGCTTATTCCCTGCGTCTCACAAGCCTCTAAAATAGGCTTTTGGTGCAGATTTTTGGGAAACTCTTTCGCGGCAGTGTGAACTGTGAGGGACTGAGGTGAGCTCAACTCTCCGAGTAAGTTGCTTTCGGCCCAAGCCTTCCCTAGTTCTCTCAAAATGGCCTTAGGAGTCGCCACGGGCCCTCACACAAGAAATACAGGAATCCCCGGGTTTGAGCTTGGAGGCATAGTTTTTGTAGGCCGGGACTTCCACTTATCTCTCACAAACTTTCAGGCACGGATTGGGAGGCCTGTTAGGAGCGCGGTTGTGCGGAGGTTTGGGGAGGACAGTCCTAACCCCAAACTCCAGAAGTGTGTATGGTTTGCAGGCAGAGTCTGCTAGACACTTTGATGGGAGCTGGAAACGGTACACTTCATTGAACAAGACTTTGCAATGTCTGCTTTTGAGATCGAAAACACTGAGGAAAATCCTGTCATTTCCCACATGCTTTCCAAAAACCCTTTTCCCGGCACCTAACATAAGGAATGTGGGACCTCGTCTAGGGGGCAGTCGGAATGGGGACGGCCCTGCCCTGAGCCAGCTAACACAGGAAGCACGCCTACAACCAGCTTTAACTAGCTGCCTTACTCAGGCACTGAGATGGGAACATGTTCTAAGCGGGGAGGTACAGAATACCACTCCACTGCAGTGGTGGCACCCTCCAGGTTTTGCTTATTCCACTTGCGTTCACAACCCTTTGGAAACGGCTGTTGGTGCAGATTTTGGGAAAAAACTTTTCTGAAGGCAGTGTGCAATGTAAAGGGGGACTGAGAGTGAGCTCAACTCTCCGAAGTAAGTTGCTTTCAGAAAGGAGTTCAGCTAGCGCTTGTATGGCACTTAGGATGTCACACCTGGTCACCCAAAAAAATACTAGGGGAAATCGCGGGTTGAGCTTGGATGCACTAGGTTGTGGCCCGGATTTTTCCCTCTTTACTCTCACAACATTCAGGCCCACCCGGGCTAGCTGTTAGGAGCGTGGTTGTACGTGCAGGAGGTTGTGGGAGGGCGGGTATAACCCCCACTCTCGGAAGTGTTTATGCTCTGCGGCAGATTTCTGCTAGACACTTTGTGGGGCTAGGACCGAGTACACTTCATTGAACAAGACGTTTTCAATGTTGCATTGAATCAGATAAAACTGAGAAAAACCCTGTCACTTCCACAGCTCTTCACACAAACCTCTTCCGGCACTTAACATAAGGATGAGGTGACCACGTTACGGGCAGTCAGAATGCGGGGGGGGCCTGACCTGAACTGAAAAGACAAGGAAGCCGCCTACAAGCCAGCTTTCAACTAGCTGCTTTTCCTCAGGCACTGAGAACGTACAGTGTTCTAAGCCGGGAAAGGTACCAGAATACCACTCCACTGCAGCTGGAATACCTCCAGGGTTTTGCTTATTGCCCTGCGTCTCACAAGCCTCTGAAATATGGCTGTGGTGCAGATGTTGGAAACTCTTTCTGCAGGCAGTGTGCAACTGTGAGGGACTGAGGGTGAGCTCAACTCTCCGAAGTAAGTTGCTTTCGGACAAGGCGTTCACCTAGCTTCTCTCGAATGGCACTTAGGATGTCGCACCTGGCTCACACAAGAAATACTAGGAAATCGCTGGGTTGAGCTTGGATGCACTAGGCTTGTGGGCCCGGACTTTCCAGTTAACTCTCACTACACTTCAGGCACTCATCGGGGCTAGGCTGGTTAGGAGCGCGGTGTACGTGCAGGCAGGATGTGGGAGAGGGACAGTCATTAAGCCAACTTCTCGGAAGTGTGTAGTTTGCTAGGAGCGATGATCTGCTAGGACAATTTGTTGGGAGCTACGGACCGGAGTAACACTCTAATTGAAACAAAGGACGTTTTGCAATGTCTGCATTGCAAGATCTGATAACTCTGAGGTGATCTGTCAATTTCCACATGATCTTCACAACAACCTCTTCCGTGACCTAACATAAGGATGCTGGGACCATACGTCTACGGGCAGCAGTAGATGCGGGATAGTCCTTGCGCCCTCGGAAACTCAGCTCCACCAAGGAATAAACGCATAACAAGCCATGCTCTTGCAACTAGCTGCGTTCCTCGGGCACTGAGAATAACAGTGTTTCTAAGCAGGAGGTACCCAGAATACCGCTCCACTGCAGCTGGAGACACACTCATCCAGGATTGCTTATTCCACTTGCGTCTCACAAGCCTCTGAAAAACGGCTGTGTTGCAGATGTTGGAAACTCTTTCTGCAGGCAGTGTGCAACTTGTGAGGGACTGAGGGTGAGCTCACACTCGAAGTAAGATTGTTGCTTACGAGACAAGTATTCAGCTAGCTTCTCTCGTATTGGCACTTTGGATTGTCGCACCTGGCTCACACAGGAAAATTCTAGGAAATCGCTGGGTTGAGTTGGATGACTAGTCTTTGTAGGCCGGGACTTTCCCACTTATCTCTCACGACACATCAGGCAGGAATCTGGGCTAGGCTGTTAGGAGCGCGGTTAGTTGCAGGCAGGATGTGGGAGGGACAGTCCATAAATCCAAACTCTCAGAAGTGTGTTGCTTTGCTGGCAGATGTCTGCTAGACATTTGGGATGGAGTAGGACCGAGCTACACTCTCATTGAACAAAGACCGTTTTCAATGTCTGCATTGAGATCAGATACACCTGATGAGGAATCCTGTCACTTCCACATGCTCTTCACAACAACCTCTTCCGGCACCTAACATAAGGATGCTGGGACCTACGTCTACGGGCAGTCGGAATGCGGGACGGTCTGCCCTGAGCTCAGCTACACAAGGAAGCACGCCTAAGACCGGGCTTTCAACTAGCTGCCGTTCCTCAGGCACTGAGACGTAACAGTGTTCTAAGCCAGGAGGTACACAGAATACCACTCCACTGAAAAAAGGCTGGTGGCACCTCAGGTCTGCTTAATTCCACTTGCGTCTCACAAGCCTCTGAGAAACGGCTTGTGGTGCGATGTTGGAAACTTTTCTGCAGGCAGTGTGAAACTGTGATGGATGAGGTGAGCTCAACTCTCCGAAGTAAGTTGCTTTCGGGACAAGGTGTTCAGCTAGCGTTCTCTCGTATGGCACTTAGGATGTCAGACCTGGCTCACACAAGGAAATTACTAGGAAAATCGCTGGGTTGGCTTGGATGCACTAGGCTTGTGGGCCCGGACTTTTCCTCTTACCTCACAACACTTCAGGCACGCATCGGGCTAGGCTGTTAGGAGCGTGGTGTACGTGCAGGCAGGTTGTGGGGTGGACAGTCCATAAGCCACTCTCGGAAGTGTGTATGCTTTGCAGGCGAAGATGTCTGCTAGGAACACTTGATGGGAGCTAGGACCGAGCTACACTCTCATTGAAAAGGACGTTTGCAATGTCTGCTATGAGATCGATAACTGAGGAGGAAACCTGATCAATTCAAGCTCATTCAACAACCTCTTCGGCACTACATAGGCAGCTGGGCCAACGACTCGGGCTGTCAGATGCGGGGGAGGGCCCTGCCTGAACTCAGCTCGCACAAGGAAGCACCGCTACAGCCAGCTTTCAACTAGCTGCGTTCCTCAGGGCACTGAGAACGTAAGGTTTCAAAGGGGGGGTAAACCCCAGTTCATCCAATGCAGGGGGGGCCCCCTCCAGGGTTTGTTTTTCCATTGGTTACAAATTAACCCGGCCTGGGGGGCTTTTTGTTGGAAACTTTTTGCAGGCAGTGGGGAAAACTGTGAGGGGGGGGGGTGAGTTCTTCCGAAGTAAGTTGTTTTTTGGCAAGGGGTTAGCTGTTTTTTTTGGCACTTGAAGGGTCCCCCTGGTCACACAAAAAATATTGGGAAATCGGGGGGTTGGTTGGTTTTTGCTAGTTTGGGGGGCCGGGACTTTCCCTTACCTTAAAAATTCAGGCCGCACGGGGTAGGCCTGTTAGGAGGGGGTGTACGTTGAGGGGTGTGGGGGGGGACAGTCCCATCCCCCATCTGGAAGTGGTTGTTTGCGGCAGATGTCTCTAGACACTTTTTTTGGGGGGCTAGGGGTCATTTTCTCATTAAAAGGACTTTTTAATGTCTGCATTGAGTAGTTTTTAACTGAGGAGAATCCTTTTTCACTTCCCACTGCTTTCCCCCAAAACCCTCTTCCGGCCCTAAAAAAGGATGGGGACTTTTTAGGGGTTTGAGGGGGGGGGCCCCCCTGAACCAGTGAAAAGGGGGAAGACGTAAAACCCGTTTAAAATGCTGCGTTCCT
>NW_024570505.1:0-8108 GCF_018345385.1 Vulpes lagopus | reverse complement strand
TACGAGAGAAGCTAGCTGAACGCCTTGTCCAAAAGCAACTTATTGCGGGGAGTTGAGGCTCACCCTCAGTCCTCACAGTGCAAACTCCCTGCAGAAAGAGTTTCCAACATCTGCACCACAGCCGTTTGTCAGAGGCTTGTGAGGAACAGTGGATTAAGTAACCTGGAGGGTGTCTCCAGCTGCGGTAGAGTGCGTATTCGCGGGTACCTCCTGGCTTAGTACACTGTTACGTTCTCTGTGCCGAGGAACGCAGCTAGTTGAAAGCTGGCTTGTAGGCGTGCTTCCTTCTGTGAGATGAGTTCATGGGCAGGACCCTCCGCATTCTGATGCCATATAGACCTAGGTCCCAGCTTCCTTATAGTTTGATGCCGCAAGAGGATTTTCGTGAAGCGCATGTGGAAGTGACAGGATTCTCCTCAGGTGTATCTGATCTCATGCAGACATTGCAAAGGTCCTTGTTCAATGAGAGTGTAGTCGGTCCTGGCTCCCATCAAAGTGTATAGCTGACATCATGCCTGCAAAGATACACACATCGAGAGTTGGGTATGGGTCTGTCCCTCCCACATCCTGCTGCATGTACTCCGCGCTGCTAACAGCCTAGCCCCGATGCGTGCCTGAATTGGTTGTGAGAGGGTATGTGGAAAGTCCCGGCCCACAGGAATAGTGCATCCAAGCTCATACCCAGCGATTTCCTTGTATTTATATGTGATCATGTGCTGCACCTAAGTCCATACGAGAGAAGCTACCTGACGCTTGTCCAAAAGCAACTTACTGCGGGGAGTTGAGCTCAACCCTTCAGTTCCCTCACAGTTGCAAACTGCTGCAGAAATAGTTTCAACATCTGCACCACAGCCGTATTGTCAGAGGCTTGTGAGACACAAGTGGAATAAGTAACCTGGAGGGTGTCTCCAGATGCAGTAGTAGTGTGGTATCTGGGGTAGACCTCATGCTTTAGAACACTTTTACGTTCTCTGTGCCGAGGAACGCAGCCAGTTGAAGACGGCTTGTAGGCGTGCTTCCTTGTGTGAGCTGAGTCGGGTAGGAGCCTCCCACGATTCTGGACAGCCCATAGACGTAGGTCCAGCATCCTTATGTGAGGTGCGATAGAGGTTGTGGGAAGAGCATGTGGTAGTGACAGGATTCTATCAGGTGTTATCTGATTTCAATGCGGACTTGCAACAGCCTTGTTCAATGAAGAGTGTAGCTCGGTCCTAGCTTCCATGAAAGTGTGTAGCAGGACTTCTGCTCCAAATATACACACTCCTAGAGTTGGGATAATGGACTGTCCCTCCCACATCCTACCTGCACGTACACCGCGCTCTAAATGACCTAGGCCGATGCGTGCCTGAAGTATTGTGAGAGGTAGTGGGAAATAATAAAGTCCCGGACACAAGACTAGTGCATCCAAGCTCAAACCCAGCGATCCTTGTATTTCCTGTGTGAGCCCGGTGCGAATACTAAGTGCCATTCGAGAGAAGCTAGCTGAACGCCTTGTCCGAAAGCAACTTACTGCGGTTTTAAAGATGGCGGTGAGCTCTACCCAGGTCCCTACTCCTAATTTGCCATACGGAGAAGTTTAGTGAACCCCTTTTTTCCCAAGAAACTTACTTCGGAAGTTAAGCAAACCCTCAGTCCCTAAACAGTTCCCCACATTTCCCCCTGCAGAATGGTTTCGAAACATCTGCCCCCAGTGCCATTTCCCCGAAGGTTTTGAGACGCAAGTGGAATAAGAAGCCCGGGAAGGGTATCGGAAACTGCAGGGGGATGCTTTTCTGGGAACCCCCTGGCTTAAAATATTTCCCAAAGTTCTCTTTCCCCTTTCAAAACGCAGCCGTTAAAAAGCGGGGTTTTTGTGGGAAATGCCCCCTTGGCGGGGTAAAAGGTCAGGACAAAACCCCCCGAAATTCTCCCTCCCCCTTAAAAAATGGCCCCACCCTTTCCCTATTTTTAGGCGCCGGGAAAAGAGAAAAAGTTTGAAAAGATGTGAAAGTGACGGTCCCCTCCCCCTCAAGGGTAAATTGAGTCCAAAAACAGACTTTGCAAATCGTTCCTTGATAAAATGAGAGTGTGCTCGGTCCTAGCCCCATCATAAGTTCTTCCGGGACATTGCCTGCAAAAGCATGCACACTTCCGGGTTGAGTTATGGACTTTCCCTCCCACATCTGCCTGCAGGTACCCGCCCTCCAAAAAGGCTCAAACCCCCCGAGGCCTCCCCTGAAGTTTTTTTGGGGAGAAAAGGGGGCCCCAAGTTTTGGCCTCAAACTAGTGCATCCCGTAAAATTTTTGCTTTTTTTTAGTATTTCCTTGTGAGCCAGATGGTCATCCTAAGTCCCCATAGAGAGAAGTTGGGTTTTTAAAACCCCCTTGCCCAAAAGAAAATTTTACTTCGGAGTGTTGAGCCTGACCCTAAAAGTCCCTCCCCTTTCCCCCAACACTGCCTCCCCAAAAAAGAGTTTCCAACATCTGAAACCAGTCCCGTTTTTCAGAGGCTTGTAAAGGAGCAAGTGGAAAAAGAAGCAGACCTGGAGGGTTTGTCTCCGTGCAGTGGGGGGGGGTATTCTGGGTCCCTTCGTGGCTTAGAGCCCTGTACGTTCTCGGGGCCCCCTATTTTCGCAGTAGTTGAAAGCGGTTGTTACGATCCCCTTCCTTTTGCGAGCTGAGTCGGGCAGGCCCCGCCCGTTTCCCTGCCCCCGGTTGGGAAAAAGGGTTTCCCACCATCCTTATTGGTTAAAGGCCCGCCGGAAAAAAAGGATTTGTGAAAAGCTTTGTGAAGTGACAGGCCCCCTGCTCAAGTAAATTTCGGGTCCAATACAGACATTCCCCAAACTTTCCTTTTTCAATGAGAGTGTATCTGGTTCCCTTAGACCCCCATAAAAAGTTTTGTAGCGACAATTGCCCCCAAAGATACACACTTCCGGGTTGAGCTTATGGCCCTACCCTTTCCCACTCGCGTGGGCAGGTACACCCCCGCTTTTTAAAAGGCCTTTCCCGTTTTGCGTGCCCATTGAGGGTTGTGAAAAGGGTAAGTGGAAATCCCGGCCAAGATAGTGATCCAAGATCAACCCAAAGAAAATTTCCCTAGTTTTTCCCCTGTGTGACCCAGGGGGCCTGCACCCAAAAGTCCCATAGGAGAGAAGGTCCCCTGAACACAGTGTCTAAAGCAACTTCCCTTGGAGAGCTGCGTGATCTCATTTCCCTCACGGTTCCCACACTGCCTGCAAAATGAGTATCGAACATCTGCACCGGACCCGTTTTAGGGGCCCTTGTAAAGAGAAAGGGTTTGGAATAAGCGGGGACCTGGATGGCGTTTCCTGCTGCTGAGGAGTGGAATTCTGGGTTCCCTTCGGGCCCCTTAGGTACGTTTACGTTCTCAGTCCCCTAAGAACCAGTAGTTAAAAAGCGGGCTTTTTGGGATCCCTCCTTGGTGGGCCCCTGAGGTAAGGGCGGACCCAAAACGAAATCCTGCCTCCCCGGTAGACCAAGGGCCCCCAAGCACCCCTTATGTTAGGCGCCGGGAAAAGAGTTTGTTAAAAAAAGCATGGGGAAAAGTGAAGGATTTCTGCCCCAAGTGAATTTTAAAAGCCCTTTTTACAGACATTCCCAACTTTCCCTTTTTTAAATGAGGTGTAGCTCGGTCCTGGGCCCATCAAAATTGTCTTCCAGACCCTGCCTCCCAAAGAAATACACACTTCCAAAAGATTTGGGGTTTTAAGGGAACTGTCCCTGCCCCCCATCCTCCCTCCCGGGTCCCACCGCGCCCCCTAACGGGCCTAGCCCCGAATTCCCGTGACTGAAGGGGGTGTGAGGGGAAAGTGGAAAAACCCCCCGGCCCAAAAGACTAGTGACTTCCAAGCTCAACCCAGCAAAATTTCCTAGTTTTTCCCTTTGGGTGACCCAAGGGGGCATCCTAAGTGCCATCGGAAAAGTTTAGCTAAAACCCCTTTTTGGCCCCAAAAGAATTTAAACTTCGGAGAGTTGGCCCCACCCTCAGTACCTCCCAGTTGCAAACTGCCGGGCCCCAAAAAGAGTTTTCCCCTTTTTCCACCAGAGAGATTTTTTTCAAAAGGCTTTTTTCAGACGCAAAAAAAATTGGAATAAGCAGACCTGAAGGGTGTCTCCAGTTTCCCAAATTGCAGTGGTATTCTAAAATACCTCCGGGTTTAAAGAGTATCCTACATTTCAGTGCCCTATGAACCACCCTAGTTAAAAAGGGGGGGGGGTTTTGTAGGGGTCCCTTCCTTCTCCCCGAGCTGGTTCGGGGCCCAGGACCCTCCCCCCATTAAGATTGCCTAGGAATGGTACCGCAATCCTTATGTTAGCCCCCGGAAAAAAAGGGGTTGTGGGGAAGAGCATGTGGAAGTGCCCGTTTTCTCCTAAAGTGAAATTGATCTCAATGCAGACAGGGGCAAATTTCCTTTGGTTCAAAAAGAGGGGGGTTTTGCTCGGTTCTAGCCCCCAAAATTCAATAAGGGGTTTCCCCGCATTGCCTCCCAAAGATACAAAATTCCCAAAGAGTTGAGTTTTAAGGATTTGTCCCCCCAAAAACCCTGCCTGCACGTCCCCCGCCCCTCCTAACAGGCCTAGCCCCGATGGTGCCTGAAGTGTTGGAAAAGGGTTTAAGGGGAAAATTTCCCGGCCCCCTAAAACCCAAAAAAAGGTTCCAAGTCAAGGGAACCCGAATTCCTAGTTTTTCCCTTGTGGCCGGGGTGCTGCACCCAAAGGGGCCCATAGGAGTAAAGGGGTTAGCTGAAGCCTTGCCCAAAAAAGCAACTTCTTTCGGGAAGCTGCCCCCCCTGATCTCAGCCCCCTCCATTTTTGCACATTTCCCTTTTCAGAATGAGTTTCGAACATCTGCAAAAAGAGCCGTTTCCAGGGCCCCTTGTGAGAGAAGTGGAAAAAAACCCAAAACCTGGATGGGTTTTTCCGCTCCCAAGGGGAAAGGGGTATTTTGGGTACCTTTGGCTTAGGTTACTCCCTCGTTCTCATTTCCCAAAGAAAGCGTTTGTTGAAACCCTGGCTTGTGGGCTGCTTTCCTTGGGGAGCTGAGGTCAGGGCAGGCCGGCCCCCCCACCCTCCCAAACCCAAGTTAAAAAAGGTCCCAGCATTTTATGTTAGCCCCCGGAAAAGAGGTTGGGGAAAAGCATGGGGAAGTTGACAGGACTCTCCCTCAAGGGGAATTAAATTTTCCAAAAACAGACATCCCAAATTTCGCCCCCTTTTTTCAATAAAGAGGTACCCCTCGGCCCTAGCCCCCATCAAAAAGTTTTTTCCCGAAAAATAGCGGCCCCCCAAAGCATACACCTTTCCCAAAGGTTGAGTTTTTATGGACTGCCCCCTTCCCACATCCTCCTGCAGGTACACCCCCCGTCCCAAACGGGCCTAGCCCCGATGCGTGCCGAAGTTTTTGTGAGAGGTAAGGGGAAAGTCCGGGCCCCTAACCACTAGTTGCATTAAAGCCCCCCAAACCAGCAAATTCCTAGTTTTTCCTGTTTGGGGGACCCAAAAGTCCCGGAATAAAAGGAGTGAGAAAAAAGTTGTGTGGGGGAAAAGAGCCTAGATTTAAGGGCCCCCCCGGTGTGAATAAGCTTGTTCCCAAAACCCCCTGATAAAATTTCCTTTTGGGGAAATTGGTTTTTTTTTATTAAGAAACTTCTAAACCATGTTTCAGGAGGGGTTGGTTCCCCGGAAAAAAATGGGCCTTTACTCTGTTTGACCTGGGGAGGAGAGTGGTGTCCCACCCACCCCCCCCCCACCCTCCCCCCCCCCATTTTTTCACAACCCCAGTACATCATCCCTCTTACTTTGGCTCATTTGGGTTTTTACTTTTGGGAAGATGGGGAAAAATGGGACTTCAAGAAAGGCCATTTTCCCCAAAAAGGCTTTTTAAATCCCTTCACTTGTATAAAGTTTAAAAAGATTGGGCCTTCAGTTTGTTAAACAAAATCAGAAAAAAGGGCAAAAATCACAGTGAATGAAGAAAAGATTAATAAAAGGGTTTGTCAAGCTCCCATTTTTATGGAAAAATTTTAAAAAAGGGGGAAAATTTAATTATTAGAAAAAACAACTTTCCAATGCCCTTAGTAGCAGGTGAAGGGTTTTGCCTTAGGTGCAGATTTTTTGAAATGACTTGGGGGTTTTAGTTCAAAATTATGTGAAGAAAATTCTCCCAGTGCCCCTGTGACATAAATTTTGTGAAATGGGTTGCCTGGGGGCCCTCAGGGGGTTTTTAGCACCTGCCTTCAGCCCGGGGGGGGATGATCCGGGAGAACCAGGATCGGGGTTCCCCTTTGGGGCCCTTCCCCTGCGTGGAGTTTGTTTTTCTCCCCCCCGGGCCTTGTCTTTTTCCTTTTCCTTTTCCCCCTCCCCCTTTTCTTTCTCTCTTTTCTCTCAGGGAATAAAAAAAAATAAAATTTTTTTAAATAAAATTAATTTGGAACTGTAAAAAAATAAAGATGAAGGACAGGGAGAAGGGGGTGGGTGGCCGGGTTGATGGTAAAGAATTCAAATTTTGGGGGTGGTCACCCCACCTTGAAAATGGAGGGGACAGAATTTGGGAACCATACTGGTGAGCCAAAATTTTGGGGAAGGGACTTGGAATATTTTTTTGAAATAAAAAGAAAATATATCTTAAAATTATTTAAATGGTTTGATATAAAAGAAGATATCATAGACTTCCCTTTGGGGTTTGGAAAAGTTAAAGGAAAATTGGCCCCTTTTCCTGCCCCTGAAATAAAAACTTTAGGGGTTTTAAAAATTTTTTATAAGTTTAAAAACTTTTGACCTTTTTTGGAAATTTAAAAAAGCAAATTTCCCAGAAGGAAATCCTGTATTTTAAAAGTGTTCAAATAAAAAAGGGGGAAAAGGGGAAATTCACGAAATTAGAAAAAAGGTGGTTTGGGCCCGGATGACTTTAGGCCTGTTGGGGCCCCTGAAAAAAAAGGTCCATGATTTTTTGATTCAGATAAAATTTATTTGGGGAAACCTTCTTTTTAAAAAAAATTTTTCCTTTGGCTCCATTATTAGGTGACGGGAAAAATTTTAATT
Source organism: Vulpes lagopus (assembly GCF_018345385.1). Classification (NCBI taxonomy): domain Eukaryota; kingdom Metazoa; phylum Chordata; class Mammalia; order Carnivora; family Canidae; genus Vulpes; species Vulpes lagopus. The sequence continues at coordinate 1,064 of NW_024570505.1, read as the reverse complement.
TCCCAATAAAAAATTAAAAAATAAAATTTTAGTTTTAAAAACATTTATAAAAAAATTTTTGGGAAAGAAAGCCCTTCCCTAACTTTTTGGAGCAAAATTTGGAAACTTACAAGCTGATATCCCGGGGTAGAATAAATAACTATTGTGTTTAAAAGGGGAGAAAGGAGGATTTAAGGGAAAGGGAAAAAGGGAAAGGTTTCCCCCCAGGAAAAAAATATTTGAGGGTTATATGTAAATTAAAAACCAATGTCAAGAAAACTTGTTTGAAAAATTTTAAAGATTGGAAAATTTTAAAATTTAAGAGACACAGGGAAAATAAAAGTGACTTTTCACCCCAAAATGCTTTAGCTCTTCTACTTCCATCTAAACCCTATAAACTCCTTTTTAAACAAAAAAGGCCCCCCCAAAAAATTTCCCTCAAAACACTGCTTTCCCCATAAAATTTGGGTTTTTTTCGGAACAGAGAGATAGATTCCAGGAATTTTGGGCCCCAAACAATACTGGCTTTCGGGCTATTTAATTAAGGAAACCCAAATCAGATTCTTTTTGTCTAGGTCTCTCAACCCCAAGTACATTTAAATTTAGTTTTGATAAAGACTATTAAAATCTTTCTATTGGAAAAATTTATTTTTTTTCCCAGTATTATCTCAAAGTTTCTGGAGGAGATGTTTAAAATCTTTTTTTATTTTTTTTTCCTAGCTGTGAAATTTTGATATTGTAGGGCATTTGAGGAGGTCCAACCCTTGGGGGTTTAGAGCCCGGGAATTGGAGTATATCCATTTTAGGAGGTCTCTTCCCATTTCTCAGTTTTAAAACAGTAATCTATCCTTATTCTAATTAAAAACAGTTTTAGGTGCTTTTTTGTTTTGGGAAATTAAATAGCAAGAAAAAATGGACATACCCCTGATTCTTACAAAAGCCAGATTAAAATTTGAAATCTATGTGGTTTAATAGTAGTAAAGTGTAAAATAAGAGATTAGTACAATAAAAGGTTTAAATAAAGGAGATTAAAGCAATAGGAAAAGGAAGGATTTTTCGGAAATTTTTTTAGAAAATTTGGGGTA
>NW_024570504.1:0-6941 GCF_018345385.1 Vulpes lagopus | reverse complement strand
AGTTGGCTAATGGACTGGTCACTCCCACATCCTGGCCGCAACATACACTGCCGCTCCTAACAGGCCTAGCCCCGATGCGAGCCTCAAGTCGGTTGTGTGAGGTAAGTTGGTAGGAAAGTCCCGGCACAAGACTAGTGCATCCAAGCTCAACCCAGCGATTTCCTAGGTATTTCCTGTGTGAGCCAGGTGGAATCTAAGTGCCATACGAGAGAAGATAGTAGATAGCTGGAAGCCTTGTCCAAGCAACTTATTTCGGAGAGTGAGCTCCCCTCAGTCCCTCCACAGTTGCACACTGCTGCAGAAAGGACTTTCCAACATGAGCACCACGACATTGGTCGGGCTTGTGAGACGCAATGGACTAAGCAGACTTGGAGGTGTCTCCTGCTGCAGTGGAGTGGTATTCTGGATCACCTTCTGGCTCTAGCACCTGTTTACGTTCTCAGTGCCCGAGGAACGCAGCTAGTTGAAAAGAGGCTTATAGGCGTGCTTCCTTGTGCGAGATGAGTTCAGGCAGGACCCTCCCACATTCTGACTGCCCTTAGACCTAGGTCCCTGCATCCCTTATGTTAGGTGCGGAAAGAGGGTTTTGTGAAGAGCATTGCAAGTGGACAGGATTTTCCTCAGGTGTATCTGGATTCAATGCAGACATTGGCAAACGTCCTCTTGTTCAATGAGAGTGTAGCTCGGTCTAGTCACATCAAAGTGTCTAGCAGGACATCTGCCTGCAACAGCCCATTCACACTTCCGAGAGTTGGGCTTATGGACTGTCCCTCCCACATCGTGCCTGCACGTCACCACACTCCTAAACAGGCTAGCCCCGAAACGTTGCCTGAAGTGTAGTGAGTGGTAAGTGAATAGTGCCCGGGCCCCCGAGACTGTGCATAAGCTCAACCCAACGGTTTCCTAATATTTCCTGTATGGCCAGGTGCTACTCCTAAGTGCCATACGAGAGAAGCTAGCTGAAGGCGTTGTCCCGAAAGCAACCTTACTCAGGTGTTGAGCTCACCTCAGTCCCCACACAGTTCCACACTTCTGCAGAACGAGTATGCAACATCTGCACCCAATTAGTTAGTCAGGAGACTTGTGAGACGCACTTGGAATAAGCGACCTGGAGGGTGTCTCGAGCTGCTGAACTGGAGTGTATTCTGGGTACCTCCTGCTTTAGAACATGTTACGTTCTCCAGTGCCCGAGGAACGTATCTAGTTGAAAGCTGGCTTGTAGGCGTGCTTCTGTGTGCCTCAGTTTCAGGGCAAGACCCTCCCACTTTCTGACTGCCCGTGACGTAGGGCCCACATCCTTAATGATAGGTGCCAAAAGAGGTTTTCTGTGAAGAGCATGTGGAAGTGACAAGGATTCTCCTCAGGGTGAATCTGATCTCAATGCAGACATTGCAAACGTCCTTGTTCAATGAGAGTGTAGCTCGGTCCGCTAGCTCCCATCAAAGTGTCTTACAATCATCTGCCTGCAAAGCTACACACTTCCGAGAGTTGGGCTTATCGACTGGCCCTCCCACATCCTGCCTGCCAGTACACCGTGCTCCTAAAAGGCCTAGCACCGAGGGCATCCTGAAGTGTTGTGAGAAAGTAAGTGGAAAGTAACCCAGCCGGCCACCCAAGACAGGCATCCAAGCTTCAAACCCAGTGATTGCCTAGTATTTCCGGGGGGAGCCTAGGTGCGCACATCCTAATGCCATACGAGAGAAGCTAGCTGTTTCGCCTTGTCCAAAGCAACTTACTTCGGAGAGTTGCGCTCACCGCTCATCCCTGCACAGTTGCACACTGCCTGCAGAAAGAGTTTCAACATCTGCACCACAGCCGTTTGTCAGAGGCTTGTGAGACGCAAGTGGAATAAACAGACCTGGAGGTGTCTCCAGCTCAGTGGAGTGGATTCTGGGACCCTGGCCTTAGTACCACTGTTACGGTTCTCATGCCCGGAGGAACGGCAGCTAGTTGAAAGCTGGCTTGAGGCGTTCTTTCTTGTCGAGCTGAGGTCCAAGGCAGGACACTCCCGCATGCGGACTGCCTGTAGACTTACGTCCCCAGCAATCCGTTATGTTAGGTGCAGGAAGAGGTGTGTGAAGAGCATGTGGTAGTGACAGATTCTCCTCAGTGTATCTGATCTCAATGCAGACAGGGCAAACGTCCCTTGTCAAATGAGAGTGTAGCTCGTCCGAGCTCCCAGCAAAGTGTCTAGCAACATCTGCTGCAAAAATAAGACACTTCCACATTGGGCTTATGTACTGTCCCTCCCACATCCTGCCTGCCTGTACACCGCGCTCACTAACAGGTCTAGGCCCCGATGGTGCCTGAAGTGTTGTGAGAGGTAAGTGGAAAGTCCGCGGCCCACAAGACTAAGTGCATCCAAGCTACCCAGCGATTTCCTAGTAGTTCCTTGTGAGCCAGGTACCGACTTCCTAAGTGCCATAAGAGAAGCTAGCGAACCGCCTTGTCCAAAAGCGACTTACTTTGGAGAGTGGAGCACACCTCAGATCCTCACGAGTTGCATCACTGCCTGCAGAGAAAGTTCCAACATCTGCCCCACAGCCGTTTGTCAGAGGCTTGTGAGACGCAAGTGGAATAACAGACCGCATGGAGGGTGTCTCCAGCTGCAGTGGAGTGCGTATTCTGGTACCGTGGCTTAGAACACTGTTACGTTCTCAGTGCGGAGGAAACGCAGCTAGGTTTTTGGGAAAAAAATGGTGGCTTGTAGGCGTTCTTCCTTGTGCGAGCTGAGTCAAGGCAGGACACTCCGCTTCTGACTGCCTGTAGACCTTACGTCCCAGATTTCTTATGTTAGGTGCCGGAAGAGGTGTGATGAAGAGCATGTGGTAGTGACCGATTTCCTCAGGTGTATCTGATCTCCAATGCAGACCTGGCAAAACGTCCTTGTTCAATTGAGAGTGTAGCTCGGTCCTAGCTCCCATCAAAGTGTCTTAGCAGACATCTGCCTGCAAAGAATACACACTTCCACGAGTTGGGCTTAATGTACCTGTCCCTCCCAAATCCTGCCTGCATGTACCACCGCGCTCCGAACAAGGTCTAGCCCCGATGCGTGCATGAAGTGTTGTGATGAGGGAAGTGGAAAGTCCCGGCCCACAAGGACGTAGTGCATTCCAAGCTCAACCCAGCGATTTCCTAGTATTTCCGGTGTGAGCCAGGTGCGAATTCCTAAGTGCATAAGAGAGAAAGCAAGCTGAACGCCTTGTCCAAAAGCTACTTACTTGGAGAGTTGAGCACACCCTCAGTCCATCAACAGTTGCACACTGCCTGGCTGAGAAAGTTTCCAACACCTGCACCAACAGCCATTTGCAGAGGCTTGTGAGCGCAAGTGGGTATAAGCCAGACCTGGAGGGTGTCTCCAGCTGCAGTGGAGTGGTATTATGGGTAACTCCTGGCTTAGAACCCTGTTTCGTTCTCAGTGCCGAGGAACGCTGCTAGTTGAATGCTGGCTTGTAGGCGTGCCTCTTGTGCGAGCTGAGTTCAAGCAGGACACTCCCGCATTTCTGATGCCCTTAGGACATAGGTCCAGATCCTTATGTTAGGTGCCGGAAGGGTTGTGTGAAGCGCATGTGAAGTGCACAGGATTTTCCTAGGTGTATCTTGATCTCAATGCAGGACATTGCAAACGTCCTTGTCAATGGAATGTGTAGCTCGGTCCTAGCTCCCATCAAAGTGTCTAGCAGACATCTGCCTGCAAAGCGATACACACTTCCAGAGTTTGGTTATGCCTGTCCCTCCCACATCCTGCCTGCACGTAACGGCGCCCCTATCAGGCCTAGCCCCCGATGCGTGCCTGAAGTGTTGTGAGATGTAAGTGGAAAGTCCAGGCCTCAACACTTGTGCATTCAAGCTTCAACCAGCGAGTTCCTAGTATTTCCTCTGTGAGCAAGTGTTGCTCCTCAGTGCCATACGAGCGAAGCTAGCCTGAAAAGTCTCTTTCAAAAGCACTTACTTCGGAGAGTTGAGTCCCACTCAGTCCCTCACAGTTGCCACACTGCCTGCAGAAAAGTCGTTCAACATCTGCACTGAGCTGTGTGTCAGAGGCTTGTGAGACGAGTGGAATAGACACCTATGAAAGAGACACCTGGAGGGTGTTCAGCTGCAGTGGGAGTGTTATTCTGGGAAAACTCCTGGCATAGGAATACTGCTAGGTTCTCAGTGCCTTTGGGAATGCAGCGAGTTGAAAGCTGGCTGTAGGCATGATTCCTTCGTGGCGCGCTGAGGTCCGCAGGGTCCCTCCCGCACACTTGAATGCCGTAGACATTGGTCCCAGCCTCCTTATGTTAGGGGCTGGAAGAGGTTTTTTGAAAAGCATAGTGGAGTGTGACAGGGACTGTGCTCAACGGAATCTGAGTCCAACCAGTCATTGCAAACGTCCTTGTTCAATGAGAGTGTAGCACAAGACTAGTGCATCCAAGCTCAATCCAGCGAATCCTAGTATTCCTGATGTGAGCCAATTGCTGCATGAAGGAGTGAGAAAAAATGTGTGTGAGGGATAGAGCTAGATTCTAAGGGCATGTGTTGTATACGCTTGCCTTCCATACACCTGACAAAATCTGCATTTGGGTTTGGTGTATTTTATTAAGACAAATTCTACACCATGTCTTAGGACGGTCGGGTAGCAGTGAAACCTAGGGCCTTCTACTCTGTTTGACGATGGCTGGAGAGTGGTGGTCCCACCACACACCCCCACCCCCCCGCCTATGTCACAAGCCAGTACATCATGGCATCTTACCTTGGCTCAGTATGTTTATTCGTTTAGAAGACTGACGAAATAGACTTCAAGAAAGGCCACTCTGCTTAGTCTATTTGATCCTCACTCTTGATATGAGCTGATAAAGATTAGGCTTCAGTTTGGTTATAACACAAATCAGAGAAGGCAGAAACACAGTGTATGGATAGAATCAAGAATCATAGAAGTCTTTGTCATAGGCTGGAGACAATGGGAAATCTAACAAGGGGAATTTAATAGAGATAAACCAACTCTTCACACATGCTCTCTACGTAGCAGGTGAAGGGTCTTGACTTAGTAGCAGATTGTTTGAAAATGACTTAGGAGATTTAGTTCACAATATGCTGAAGGCAATCTCAAGGGACAGCGAACTAAAAAACTTGTGAACTGGGCATTGCTGGGGGCCCAGCGGGTTTAGCTCCTGCTTCAGCCCTGGGGCATGTCCTGGAGACCCAGGATCGTGTCCCACATTGGGGATCCTGCGTGGAGCCGGTTCTCTCCCTCTGCCTGTGTCTCATGCCTCTCTCTCTCTCTCTCTCTCGTCTCTCATGAATAAACAATAAAATCTTTAAAAAAATTACTTGTGAAAACTGTTAAAATATAAGATGAAGGACACGGGAAGAAGGGGGTGGAGGTTGATGGTATAGCATAAATTCTATGGTGGTCAGCCTACCTCTGAAGAATGGAGACAGAAGTTGGACCATACTGGTGAGCCAAAATTTGGAAGCCTTGGAATTTTGCTTTTCTGAAATAAAAAGATACTATATCTTGAAATATTTGAATGGGTTTGTGATATGAAAGAGATCTCAGTAGACTTGCTTGGGTGGAAGTTTTAAGGAGAATAGGCTTTTGCTGACCTGAAGTAGAACTTTTAAGGTTTAAAGTTTTTTAGTTTAAAACTCTGAGCCTTCTGGTAATGAAATATGCTAATTCCAGAAGTATATGCTGCTCATCATTAAGACTGTTCAAATAGAATGTATCTGCGAAATTACGCATTAGAAAGAGGTGTTGACGAGATGTTTTAGGCCTGCTTGTGGCCCTGCATGTCCATGATTCTTTGATTCAGATATAATTTACTGGACCTTCCATTTAAAAAAAATTTCCTTTGCTGCTCCATTATTCGGTGACGAACTATTTAATTCAATAAACATTAACTAATTTCTTATAGTGTAATACATCTTATACTAAATTTGGGAAGTACAGACAAATCCCTAACTTTTTTTGAGCTAAATTTGAGAAACTTACGGCTGTATCACTGTAGAATAGAATAATAGTGTGTAGAGGGGAGAGAGAACGGAGGATTAGGGAAAGGAAAAAAATGAAGGCTCACCTAGGAAGGAATATTTGATGGGTTCTTTATGTGAATGAATCAATGTCAAGAAAACATGTTTGTATTAGAATGGGAAATTTAATTTATAGGAGACAAATGGATTACAGTGGACATTCACCCCCTATGCTTTCAGCTGCTTCTACTTCCATCTCAACTTTGAACTCCTGATGACACTAAGGCCCCAAACTTCCTCAAACACTGCGTTCATGAAATAGGTGTTCTTGAACAGAGGGATAGAATCCAGAATATTGGCAAACAATACTTGCTTTCTGCTACTTATTAAGGAAACATCAGATTCATTTTGTCTAGGTCTCTAAGCAGTTCATTTGACTAGTGTTTGATGAGACTATTTAAGATATTTCTATTGGAGAAATATTTCTTTATCTCAGTATTAGTCAAAGTTTCTGGGAGAGATGTTTTAAATTCTTTTTTCTAGATGTTGCTAGCTGTTGAAATCATTGATCATTGTAGCGGCATTGAGGAGTCCGAGCTTGGGTTTAGTGATTCCTGACTTGGAGTATATCCATTCCATAGGAGTCTCTTCCACTTTCTCAGTTTTGCATAACAGTAACTCTCTCCTTATTCATAATCTAAAAAACAGTTATTTTAGGTGGGCTTTCTTGTTTTCTAGATAAATAAGCATGATAAACTGGAATTAGCCCTGACTGTGACAAAGCCAGCGTATTGAAATCTATGTGGTATAGTAGTGAGTGTAATAAACGAGATTAGTACAAATAGATGTAATAAATGCGAGTTATAAAGCATAGAAAATGACGGATTATTCGGTAAACGTATTTTCTAGCATTGGGAAACCTTTGGAGAAAAATAAATTGAGATTCACTTTTTGATATACTCCAAAAATATTCTTTCAGAAATTGT
>NW_024570503.1:0-6899 GCF_018345385.1 Vulpes lagopus | reverse complement strand
GGATGGTTGGTGGTGATCTGCTAGCAACTCAACCATGTGATCACCTGAATGCACAGGTTGTAACGGGGGTTAATTTTCTGTGGCAGCATCCTGGCTTTCTGCTTCCACATGAAGGTTTCTTCAGCACACCTCTTCTTTGTGAAAGTGTCTGTTCCTTCTGCAGGGTCCAGGTTTTTATGGTTCAAATACGTTTCTTTCTTGACATTAGATTCTCCTCCCCGCATGGCTGCGGGCCCCCCTGTCCCTCCGGGCACCCTTCTTCACCCTGCCAGAGGGCTTTCACGCCTTCCTCCCATCCCCTCGGGGTCCATCTCACACATTTCAGGCTCAGCTCCAGCTAGCCCACCTGCCGGGGAAGCCCTCCCTGACATTTCCCCTACTCCTCCACCTCCATGCCTGCCCTCGTCTATGCTGCACAACTGTAAGTGTATTGCGACTTATGTTCCTCATCACGTGCTAAAATAACAGCAGAGCATGCCCTGTCTGCCCCCGTGACACTCCTCAGGCATTCACACTCCTTGCCACACTGTCTCAATGTTGGGCATTGGATACATGTGTTGCGAGACGGCAGTTGATTGATAGGAAAGCACCCATGAACTTGATTCTGATGTACATACTTCACGGTCACACATTTTATTTAATCCTCGGAGTAAATGCAGTGGACTGGGGTTCCTCTATGCTTGCCTTGAGATAAATGCATTTTCTGGTACTTATTAATTCCTTTTCATTTTGTAGTTGCCAGCATTATTTTGGAAAATTTCAAAGTGATTTTTTTTTATTATCTATTTGTGAGGTTTCCATCAGTTCATGGCTCTGCTCCTCATAACGCAGGATTACATTCATGAACTATCAAGGAAGAAATATCCCAAACCACATGAAGATCCTTTTACAAGTTGAGTAAATTGCATATCATTATGGCACTTGGTATTATTTTGATCAATTTATTTATATTTTAAATAATTATGGTGCGTACAATTCTTTACCATATACTCCTCATAGTTTTTGAAATCTTCTTTTAATGGCCACTCTCCTATTCGTTTCAAGTTAAAAACACATTTCTTCGGGTCTCCTCTGGGTTCCAACCGGCTGTGTCTAGGAGTTAGGAATGGAAACCACGAACAGTGAGGCGTGCCCTGTGCTCTCAGGAGTTCACAGTGCCCTGGGGAGGAGTCAAGAATGTCTCTGAGACCCCTTGACACCGGCATTGCAGTGCTCTACAGAGCCAGAGTGCAGCGGCGCTGGGGCAGAGAGCATACTGGTTTCGGCGTCACAACATCAGGGGTCCTGTCTCTGCACAAGTCAGGCTCTGTAGCTGAGGAACTGCATCCCATAAGCCACCAGTGTACGTTAAACGTCATTCATGGAAAAGCATGGCGAGGTATTTTGCAAATGGTGCTTCTTTATAAAAGTGACGGTGTTGCCAGATTAAAGCTTGGATGTTGGTGAGAAATATTCAGAAGTAAAAAACAAAAAACCTAAGAAAATACAACCCAGCTTTACTGGCACCAAGACAAATACTTTAAAACCCCAGGTAATCTGTCATGCTGCTCGTGGGACTACCTGGGAAGCTGTGTGCCAGGCACGTTGCCTCACCCAGTCATGAGAAGACACTACTCGGCTAGATGTGCCTCTGAGCCTGTCACTGCAGGACGTGCCACGAAGTTGCAACCAGATGGGACCCTTACTGCCAATGGGGCGTCAGCACCCCCCAGGTGTCACTAAGCCATACTCGAGCATGTTGTCTTCCATTTCGGGCCCCTCACCCGCAGATACCCCATACTTCTGGTTCTCTGATCTATCTAGTTAAACAAAACCTGAACCAGGGTGCCAGTTGCCAGCTCAACCTCCCACACTGTAACTGCAAGTGAAAGGTATTTATCACTGGGGTGGGAATTCTTGAAAGATAACTATGTGTTTCACAGAATTCCCCACAAAGCACTTGGATTTTGTTTCCTTGTTTCTCCCAACTGCCTTATAATAATAACATTCCTGCAAAACTTAGCAAGTGGAATGCTTATCTTTAATAACATTAGCCCGTTGTTTGATAAACAGTATGGCTGTTGCTAATGAGTCTCTTTGTGATGAGCCATAATATTAGGCATTTCTTTCAGGGCTTTTTCTTTAAGAGAATAATATTTGAACACACAGAGAAGATGATCTTTGCAAAAACCCCAGCGTTACTCCAGGCCCCCGGGGAACCGAGATGCCTCCCATGCGTGTAGGTGCAGCACGAAGGTGGGAATGGAGGCTAGGTTCTCAGAAGGGAATCTTTGTGTGGTAGTGGGACGGTGTCGCTCTTATTGCATGGCAAACAGGAGCTGTTGCTTGGGATGCTATTGGAGCTAACTGTCCCGTTGATCGGCAAGCTCCTACGTAGGGGGTGTGCGGGTCACTGCAGGAACATGGCTCTCTTGTTTCCTGTTTTACAGAAATTACCACCATGCAAAATCACTGTCCACACACACACACACACCACTCACACACTCACACACAACTACAGACGAGCGACACGAGCACACACACATGCACACACACTTGTACGGGGGGATGGTGCTATGATGTCCTGGGATCTCCCAAGCATGCCCCTGGCTTCTCTGGCAGCTCTCCGCGTGCTTCCTGACTTTGCTGCTGGAGGCGCCCCGGCGCTGAGTCTGTAGCCAGACAGACAGCTGTGTTCCAGTGCACACATATGACAGGGACGGTCAGACCTCTTGCACTCACCTGGGGGGGGGGACTTCTGACGGATCGGGTTCCAGGTTCAAATGTAGCTGCCCCTCGACCCCCTGCCCTCGATCCTAGGATGTGGGGTCAGCTCAAGGACCAGCAATAGTGAACAGACATCAGCAATTTAGCAATGAGTGGGTGTGGGGCTGACCCTGTCATTTAGCCAAAGGCTTTTTCTCTGTTCTTTAATGGGAGAAGCAACTTCAAGCAGCAAATAGCGGCACGTGCATTAAAAGCGAATAGGAGCCGGCCTCATGAAATCCCGGGCCACGTGGCTGGGGCCTAGGCTTCCTCTTGGCCCAACCCTCTCTACCTTCTACAGCTACCCCTGTGATTCTGGCAACGCAGGACATGGTTTAGGGCAGCGAGCCCAGAGGTCACTGGATTTGGGCTTGGTTGTAGCAAGACGGAAAGGAGCAGATTCCAACACCAGAGACAATAATCTTTCTCCAGGGCTTGAACCAACCAAACTGTTTTGCCTCAACCAGTAAGGTCCACCTACTCAAAGCCGCCCCGTTTTGAATATTGCAGATGCCTTGGGTTTTTGAAACAATAGGAGTATCTCATCTCCAGTAAGGCTTGCTGCTAACTGGAAATTATCATCGTGTCTCACAGGCGGTGCAATAAAGGAAAAAATGCATTTTTATGGTTGACATAGATATTGTGGTTTATTTCAGGACATAAAAGTTGTAACTAATTCTCAACAGCTAAATTTAACACAACTTAAAATTATATGTTAGTCACTATAGACTGTAGTGTAAGAGCAAGACTTGTCAGATGAAAGAATGCAACACTGTTAGCTCTTTCAAACTTTTTTCAAACTTTTTTTTTAAGTCCTAGAACTGTTATTCAAATTAATGTTTGTTAATTTAGGGGGTGCCTGGGTGCTCGGTGGTGGAAGCATCTTAGCCTTTGGTTCAGGTATGATCATGCCAGGTCCTGGGATCCACAGGGCATTGGCCTCCCCTCAGGGCCTTTATTCTCCCTAGGCCTATGTCCTGGCTCTCTCTCTTGTGTGTCTCTCATGAAAAAATTAAAATCTTTAAAAAAATAAATAAATAAATGAGATAATGCGGTGATACAAAACGCTCCCCACAGGATGGGTCTCTGACTCAAAAGTCTCTGGGGAGATGCAGTGAAAAATACATTGATAGAGAAGAGTCACCTTCCGTAAACTCTAAGCTTAAAATCTATTGACTTGACGTGTATTTAAAATCAAAGAATTATTACACAATTAGTAATATGCTACCTTTAAATTAATATATTTTTAAGTGCCATGTATACTTTTTGTTAGGTTTTTCCACAATGAACAGTGGGAGAAATAAATAAATAAATAAATAAATAAATAAATAATGTAAATAAGTAAATACCCGAGAGCAGGCAGTTAGGTTCGAGAGTGCTTTAATGTGGGAAGCGCTCTCCCGGGCGGGTTCCATGACTGGGAGTGGTGACTGAGTCAGGGAGTCCCTGGGGTGTTGGGTGAGTGTGGGGGGTTTAAAGCCCTTTGGTTCCGGGTCGAGATTGGATGTCCCTTGCCCAAATTTAGGATAGGGAACACCGTGTCCCAGGGATTGGATAGGGAGGTGGGAGATAGTACGGATGCATGATCGGGGGGTGGTCCCTAGGCTGTGAAGTGCCCTGGATGGAAAGTTTCGAGTTTCCTGTCTAGGCTTTGATTTACTGGAGATGATGTGGTCATGGCTGCTTGGTCGGAAGTCAAGCCATTTGACCCAAATTTCGAGATGTCTGCCAATTTGGGTGCCCCTGTTCTCTCAGCCAGCCCAACAGTTTTCAGGGAATGAATGATTTAAATGGGTACCGCCCATCCCTTTAAGAGGTCTACGTGACTGGTCAGGACCGGCAAACTTGAAAAGCCCATTGTGAAGAGCCTGTGTGGTAAAATGAGGCTGCGAGCCCGTTGACCCGGCTGGTTGTGTGCTCTCTCTCTGAGGTGTGCACACAAATCAGATTCTATTCCCTAACGCTTTGCGAGAATTTATAACCTGAATCATGGGGTCGTCTAGAGAAAAAAAGGCTTCCCCCAGGAAGGCCAGTCCACTTCTGTTCCAAAATGTTCTTACAAAAACTAATGGAATGCTAAAGGATTGAGATGTGTGGGCGGGGAGTGGTTCTTTCCACTGTCTCTGTATATTTCTTTTTTTTTTTTTGTTTTTTTTTTTTCTGTCATATTTCTGTCCTACACAAACACACAAACCACCATGCTGGTAATGACGCTGAGGTCGTTACTACCTGTAACTATGACATAACGAGGAGGAAGTTTAGGGCAGACCAGATCACTGTCCTCTGGTTCCTTTCTGTCACGAGCCACTCCTTGGTGGTCTTTCATCTTGTCTTGTCGCCAGTCTGGACCCCATTGTTACCAGGTGGGGAACCGCACACCGTCCAGATGGTTCACTGGAGGCTCACCCCTCTGCGGGAAATTTCTGAATGACCTGCACGTTGGTTTTTTTCCCTAACACCTCTTTGTATTGTGTAGAAAGGCTGGTACCGTCATGGTGACATTCACTGTGGAGGGCAGGTGGGCCTTTTGTCCTTGTTTCAGGTGAGACCACACACAACACTGTTTTTGAGAAACCTAGAGGTCTCTGCGAGCCCAGGTAGTTTCTATCATTTTAAACATTCTCTGTCCCCTTTTTCTGCTTTTTTTTTTAAATTTTATTATTTAGTCAGGGACTCACACAGAGAGAGGCTAGGACACAGGCTGAGGAGAGAAGCAGGCTCCCTGTGGGGATCCCGATGGGAACTGGATCCAGGAGGATCACGCCCTGAGCTGAAGGCAGATGCTCTACACTGCGCCCCAGGTGTCCTCTGCTCTGTTTTTCTTAATTGCATGTGAGTTATCTGACAACAGAACTCTATTCGTAATTGTGGAGTTCTTCTCCCCAAGAGAGATAAGGTTTGTTAGTGGTTTGCTCAAGCTAGACTCTCTGAGTGCAAGAACACACACAATGATTATTGCATGTTTCTCTCGTTTTTTCATTCAAAGCCTGATTGTGAGCATGCCCTACTCAGAGGAAGAGATCCTCTTGTTTGTTTGTTTGATTTTGTTTTTTGTTTTTCTGAATCAGAGCACCTGGCCTAGGATCAGCAGAGGACAGCCTGCGGGGCATGGGGAAGGGGCACGCGAAGGACACGCTGCGATTTCCTCAGTATGGAAAGTAGCCCTTGATTCCCAAGTGGGCCACAGGATGGGCAGGAAGCCTTCCCTGTCTGAATGGGCCATGGGAGGCAGCTGGGGTACAGGGCAGAGGTTGCAGCCTCTGCCAAACACTTGCAGAAGAGGAAATTAATGTTTGAGTTCTCGCAACTAGTTTTCTTTGTGGGAGCAGCAGTGCAACACATTTTTAATTTGCATGTGAGAGAGGAACTACTTTTAAAAACCATCACAAATCAAATTATCCTTCTGTTTATGGTATCTCTGTCACGTCCCACCATTTATCAAACCTACCATTAAAGGGAATGGGTCATACCGCCGCCCCCACAAACCAGTCCTAATTGCTAATTCGACATGAGGTTAAATATACAGGATTGTTGATTTCTGGGTTATGTTTACTACCAGTAGGGAAAGGTGTAGTGTGAATGCGTGGAACTCACCCCCACCCCCACCCCCACCCCCGCACCCCGCGTCTTTCTGGATGCTCTGCACATCCATGCCCTCTCACACTCCAGGTCACCTTTCGCCCACTATTCTACCCTCCTGCTATGAATGCCTTTTTTCCTGCCGATCATCTTCCAGAATAGTGCAGCCAATCTGCCACTTCAAGGGAGCATGTGCTCTCAAGCACAGACCCGCGAACCCCCCCCCCCGACCTTGTATTGCCCCACACTCTCGCATCCTTTACTGACCAAGGCCTGAAGTAATGACCCTAATTCCACAGTCATATTGCTGTTTTTTGACACATAAAACAGGATCCTGAAGAATATAGAAAAAAGAGGATAAACCACTGAGACGGAAGCCATGAACACGTCAATGTGGTCAGTGGTTGCATGCGTGGAGTAGGAGACAGATAAGTTCTGAGCGTTGTGTGCAATGTGAAGGTCTGCAGAAGCCCAGGCAACACAATAATGAGCCATTGGAAAAAATGAGGGCCATCAGGACTTTGCTTCATTAGATATATTATGAAGTCTACTTGGGTTGAGTGTTTTGGGCACTT
>NW_024570502.1:0-6902 GCF_018345385.1 Vulpes lagopus | reverse complement strand
CTGCAGCTGGAGACACCCTCCAGGTCTGCTTATTCCACTTGCGTCTCACAAGCCTCTGACAAACGTCTTCTGGTGCAGATGTTGAAAAACTCTTTTTGCAAGGCAGTGTGCAACTGTGAGGGACAGAGGGTCGCTCAACACTCGGAAGTAGTAATTTGTTTTGGACAAGCGTTCAGCTAGTTCTCTGTAAGGCACTAGGATGTACCAACTGGTCACATAAAGAATACTAAAAACGCTAGATTGATCTTGGTGCACTAGTGTTGTGGGCCAGGGACTTTTCCACTTCCTCTCACAACACTTCAGGAGGCATCGGGGCTTAGGGCTGTTAGAGCACGTGTACTGCAGGCAGAATGTGGCGAGGGACAGTCATAAGCTCAATCTCGGAAGTGGTGTATCTTTGCAGGCAGATGTCTGGAAGACACATATTGATGGGTGCTAGGGCCTACTACACTCTCATTGAACAAGGACATTTGCTATGTCTGTATTGGACTCAATTTCCACTTGAGCAGAGACCTGTCACTTACCACATGGCTTTTTCACACTACCTCTTCCGGCGCCTATCATTTAGGATTGCTGGGACCTACGTCTACGGGCAGGCAGACTACGGCGGCTTCTGTCCTGGACCTCAGCTGCACAAGGAAGCATGCCTACAGCCAGCTTTCAATAGCTGTGTTCTTAGGGCACTTAGAAACGTGCAGTGTTCTAAGCCAGGAGGTACCCAGAACCCACTCCACTGCGATGGAGGGACCCCTATTCAGGTCTGTTTATTCCACTTGCGTCTCAAAGCCTCTGAGACGTGGCTATGGTGCAGATGTTGGTAACTCTTTCTGCAGGCCGTGGTGGGCAACTGGAGGGATGGAGGGTGAGCTCTACACTCCGAGTTAAGTGCTTTTGGACAAGGCGTTCAGTAGCTTTCTCTGTATGGCACTTAGGATGTAGCACCTGGCTCACTCAGAAATACTAGGAACCGCTAGATTGTGTTGGATGCACTAGTCTTCGTGGGCCGGGACTTTCCACTTACCTCTCACAACACTTAGGCTCGCATGGGGGCTTGGCCCTTTTAGGGACCGCGGTGTTGTACGCAGGCAGGATGTGGGAGGGACTGTCCATAAGCTCAACTCTCAGAAGTGTGGTATTGCGTTGCAGGCAGATGTCTGGAAGAGACACTTATTGAGGGGTTGGTAGTACGAGTACCACTCTCATTGAACAGGGACGTTTGCAATGTCTGTATGTATCAGATTCACTTGAGCAGAGTCCTGTCACTTCCACATGCTTTTCAACACAATCTTTCCGGCGCCCCAACATTAGGATGCTGGGAACTAAGTCGAGTGCAGTCAGGATGCAGTTTTGTCATACCCTGACTCAGTCGCACACGAGAGCATGCCCTACCAAACAGCTTTCAACTAGCTGCGTTCTGTGGGACTGAGAAAGAAAGTAGCGTATTGTAAGCCTGGGGTTCCCAGCAGTTAGCATTTCTTCTGAGCATGGGACACCTCCAGGTCTGCTTATTCCACTTGCCTTCACACAATCCTCTGGAAACAGTGTGGTCAGATGTTCGAACTCATTCTGCAGGCGGTGTGCAACTGTGAGGGACTCAGGTCAGCTCAACTCTCGATGTAAAGCTCCTTGTGATTTTAAGGCGTTCAGCTAGTTCTCTCCTATGGCACTTAGGATTTGTAGCACTCGCTAACAAAGGGGAAATTTCTAGGAAACCGTAGCTTGAGCTCGGATGCACTAGTCTTGTGGGCCGGGACTTTTTCCCCTTTCATCTCACAACACGTCTAGGCACGCATCGGGCCTGGCCTGTTAGGAGCGCGGTGACGGTTGCAGGGGGATGTGGAGGGAGGGACTGTCCATAAGCCCAATCTCGGAAGTGTTCTATGCTTTGCAGGCAGATGTCTGCTAGGACACTTTGTTGGGAGCTAGGACCAGAGCTACACTCTCATTGAACAACGGACGTTTACACTGTCTGCTTGTGATCAGGATATCTTGAGGCGAATCCTGTCCACTTCCACTTGCCCTTTCACACAGCCTCTTCCGGAACCTAACATAAGGATGCTGGGGGCCTACGTCTATGGGCTGTCAGAATGCGGGAGGGTGTGGCCCTGGAACTCAGCTCGCTTTCACACGAGGAAGCAAGCCTAAAAGCCAGCTTTTAAACTTAGCTGCGTTCCTCAGGCACAGAGAACGTAACAGTGTTCTTAAGCCAGGAGGTACCCAGAATGACCAGTCCACTGCAGCTGGAGACACCCTTCCAGGTCTCCTTATTCACTTTGGTCTCACAAGCCTCTGACAAACGGCTGTGGTGCAGATGTTGGATACTCTTTCTGCAGGCGTGTGCCACAATTGTACGGGACTGAGCTGAGCTCAACACTCGAAAGTAAGTTGCTTTCAGAAAAGCATTCAGCTAGTTCTTCTCGGATGGCCACTTAGGATGTAGACCTGGCTTACACAGGAAATACTAGGAAATCGCTGGGTTGAGCTTGGCTGCACTAGTTTTGTGGCGGGACTTTTCCACTTACCTCTCACAATACTTCAGGCAACGCAATCAGGGCTAGGCCAGTTTAGGAGCCGGTGATAATACGGTTGCAGGCGGGATGTGGGTGGGCAAGTCCATAAGCCCAACTATCGGAAGTGTGTAGGCTTTGCAGGCAGTTGTCTGCTTAGACACTTCGATGGGAGCTGGACAGAGCTACACTTCATTGACACAAGGAGTTTTGGCAATGTCTGCATTGAGTTCAGATACACCTGAGGAGAATCCTGTCATTCACAGCTCTTCAACAACTCTTTCGGCACCTAATATAAGGATGCTGGGACCTACAGTCTACGGGCAGTCAGATATGAGGGTGGGTCCTGACCTTGAAGTGAGACTCGCACAAGGAAGCGACCCGCCCCGCTTTCAACAGCTGCGTTATCGGGCTCTGAGAGTAACTGGGGTCTAAGCCAGGAGGTACCAGAATTCCACTTCCACTGCAGCTGGAGACACCCTCCAGGTCTGCTTATTCCACGTGCGTCTCACAAGCCTCTGACTAACGGGCTGTGGTGCAGATGTTGTGGAAACACTTTCTTGCAGGCAGTGTGGCAACTGTGAGGGACTGAGGGTGAGTCAACTCTACGAAGTAAGTTGCTTTGGACAAGGGTTCAGTGCTCTCTCGTATGGCACTTAGGATGTAGCACGTGGCTTAACAGGAAATACTAGGAAATCGCTGGGTTGGAGCTTGGTAGCACTTTAGGTCGTTGTGGGCCAGGGGCTTTCACGTACCTATGTGACTTACATTCAGCACACATCGGGGCTAGACCTGTTAGAGCGCGGGGGTACGTGTAGGCAGGATGTGGGGGACAGTCCATTAAGCCTCCAATTCTCGGAAGTGTGTATGCTTTGCAGGCAGAGTCTGATAGTCACTTTGATGGGTGCTAGGACTGAGCTATCCCTCTCATTCGTACAAGGACGTTTGCAATGTCTGCATTGAGGATCAGATACACCTGAGGAGATCCTGTCACTTCCACATGCTCTTTTACACAACTCTTCCGCACCTAACATTAGGATGCTGGGAACTACGTTACGGGCAGTCAGAATGCGGGAGGGTCCTGCCTGAACTCAGCTCACAGACGGAAGCACGCTACAAGCAGCTTTTCAAACTAGCTCGTTCCTCGGGCACTGAGAACGTAACAGTGTTTTTAAGCAGGAGGTACCCAGAATACCACTCCACTGCAGCTGGAGGACACCCTCCAGGTCTGTTATTCCCACTTGCTTCTCACAAGCCTCTGACAAACGGTGTGGTGCAAGATGTTGGAAAATCTTTTGCAGGCAGTGTGGCAACTGGTGAGGGACTGTGGATTTGAGTCTCAACTCTCCGAAGTAGTTGCTTTCGGGGCAAGGCGTTAAGCTAGCTTCTCTCATATCGCACTTAGGAGGTCGCACTTGGCTCACACAGGAAATATAGGAAATCGCTTGGTTGAGCTTTGGGTGCACCTAGTCTTGTGGGCCGGGACATTCCACTTACCTCTCACAAACTTCAGGCACGCATCGGGGCTAGGCCTGTTGTTAAGTGGGCGGTGTACATGCAGGCAGGATGTGGACAGGACAGTCCATAAGCCCAACTCTCTGGAAGTGTGTATGCTTTGCAGGCAGATGTCTACAAGACACTTGATGGGAGCTAGGGACCAAGCTACACTCTCATTGAACAAGGATGTTTGCAATGTCTGCATTGAGATCATATGCACCGAGGAGGATCCTGTCACTTCCACATGCTCTTCACACAACTTTTCTTCGGCACCTAAAATAAGGATGCTGGACCTAGGTCTACGGGCTGTCAGAATGGGGGGAGGGTCTGCCCTGAACTAAGCTCACAGAAGGAAGCACGCCTACTAGCCAGCGTTCAACTAGCTGTGTTCCTCAGGCACTGAGAACGTAACAGTGTTCTAAGCCAGGAGGGTACACAGAATACACGCCACTGCAGCTGGAAGAAACCATCATGGTCTTCTTATTCCACTTGCGCCTTCACAGCCTCTGACAAGTGGCTGTGGTGCCGATGTTGGAAACTCTTTCTGCAGGCAGTGTGTGCAAACTGTGAGGGACTGAGGGTGAGCTCAAACTCCCGCAGTACGTTGCTTTTGGACAAGGCGTTCAGCTAGCTTCTCTCGTATTGGCACATAGGTTGCAGCACATGGTCACACAGGAAATACTAGGAAATCGCGGGGTTTTGAGCTTGGATGCGTATAGTCTTTTGTGGGGGCCGGGACTTTTGGACTTACCTCTCCACACTTCAGGGCAGCAGCGGGGCTAGGCCTTTTAGCGAAGTCGCGGTGTAGTGCAGGCAGGATGTGGGAGGGACAGTCCATTAGCCAGCTCTAGGAAGTGTGTATGGCTTAGCAGGAGATGTCTGTAGACACTTTGATGGGCGCTAGGATCCAGCTCAATCTCTTTGAAATAGGCTGTTTGCGCATGTCTGCATGAGATTGATTAGAACTGAGGAGAATCCTGTCACTTCCCCATGCTCTTCACACAACTCCTCCGGCACCATTATTAGGATTCTGGGACCTACGTCTACGGGCAGTCAGAATGCAGGACGGTCCTGCCCTGGAATCAGCTCGCAGAAGGAAGCCGCCTGCAGAAGCCAGCTTTCAAGTTCAAACTGTGTTCCTCCGGCATTGAGAATGTATTAGTGTTTCTAAGCCAGGAGGTACTCCAGAATACCACTCAATTGAGGCTGGGAACACCCTCGGTTGCTTATTCCTCAGCCTATCAGCGTCGTCACAATGCCTCTGGAAGAAACGTCTCTGTGGTGCAGATTTTGGGAAAAACTTTTTTCTGCAGGCGTGTGCAACTGTGAGGGACGGGGAGAGCTCAACTCTCCGAATGAAGTTGCTTTTGGACAAGGCGTTCAGCTAGCTTCTCTCGTATGGGCACTTTAGGATGTAGCTCGTGCTCACACAGGAAATACTAGGAAATCATGGGTTGAGCTTGATCACTTAGCTTGTGGACCGGGACTTTCCATTTTACCTCTCACAACACTTCGCGAGCATCGGGGCTGGCCTGTTAGGAGAGCGGTGTACGTGCAGGCAGGATGTGGGGAGGGGAGACCTTAAGCAACTTCGGAAGTTTGTATGCTTTGCAGGCAGAATGATTGTAGGACACTTTGATGGGAGCTAGGAATGAGCTACATCTCATGAACAAGGCGTTTGCAATGTCCTTTTTTTAAAAATAAAAAGAAAATCTAGCAAGTTTTATATTAAAGTTCTTTCACTGATTGTACCTCTCACAAAAATCCCCAGAAGAACCTTTTTCTTTTATTTGCCTCTTCTCTGCTTGTCTCACAGAAGAGTCATCTTCAACGCAAAGTTGGGAACCTGAATCTTTTCCAGTGTCTCCTGAGTCGATCCACCTCTGCACGCTATTCATCCAGCTGACCTTCTAATTTTTCTATCGGAGCCGTTCGTACTCCAGCTGGCCCTGCAGCTATGTCGTCTTTTCAGACTCGAGCTGTTCTTTCTTCTTGCTTTGATCTTCTTTCTGTTATCCTCCAAGTGTTTATAGTTGCTGTCAGCAATATCCAGAGGTGTCGCATTCAACAATTTTCTTATAAGCTTCATTCTAGCATCTGTCTTATCAACTCACCTTAGACATAAATCATCTTTGGCATCAGTGCTTCCCTAAACACAATGTCTTAAAAAAAATTTAGATCATTTTCATCAATTTATTATCTCAATGTCATACTTCTGTAGCCCTCTAATAGCTTCACGGCCGCTAAATGGTGGAGGGAACATTGATCTAAAGAGTTTCTATATAAAGAATGAATTTCTCTAGCGCGTCTGTTAATTGGCAGGTAAAAGGGGAGGGAGAGGCCTTCCATCCAGCAACCAATATCTGCCCTCTTCTCCACCAGAGTCAAAGGTGAATACCTCTTGGATTTCTGGCCACCTTAGGCAGGCACTCTTCCCTAGACTGCTAGTGCTTCCCCTGTGCTCTTTAACCACAGAATCGGGTTTTGCTGGTTAAAGGGGTTCTCCGCCCTCGAGTCCATCCTGGAAAAAACCCCTTGGTTGTTGTTTTGAAAACTTTTAAAGCTGTGGTTGTTTCTACTCTAGGTGATACGGGTAAGAAACTTGGTTCATCCAATCGAATCCAATCCACCCGGTGGCTAGATCGTAGTTATGGAGGTAGCAGTGAGCGAACTTCCCCAGCTGGGAACACCTGAACCAGCAGGGAAAAATTGGGGAAAGTGCCAGACCTGCCCTTCTATTTGTCCTCAAGTCTTGCAGAGATCATCCGACCTTCGGTGTGAGGTTTTGCCACAAGTGAGGACACTATCAGTGCTGGTGAATTCTTACCTTGATAACTGCAAGCAGCAGCAGGAATCCTTGTGCTGGATGATGGCCCTGCCTCTCGCCATTTTTTACAA
>NW_024570501.1:0-6897 GCF_018345385.1 Vulpes lagopus | reverse complement strand
CTCCTAACAGGGTAGCCACGATGCGTGCCTGTAGTGCCTCTCGAGGTAAGTGGAAAGTCCCGGCCCACAAGACTCGTGCATCCAAGATCAACCCAGACGATGTTCCTAGTATTTCCTGTGTAAGGCCCATGCGACATCCTAAGTGCATCGAGAGAGCTAGCTGAACGCCTTGTGCAAAAGCAACTACTTGGAGAGTTCAACTCACAGACTGCTTCCCTCACGTTTCCACACTGCCTGCAGAAAGAGTTTCCACATCTGCCACCACAGCCGTTTGTCAGAGGCTTGTGAGACTTCAAGTGGAAAAAAGCAGACCTGGAGGGTGTCTCCAGCTGCAGTGGAGTGGTATTTGGGTACCTCCTTGGCTTAGGAACACTGTTACGTTTCTCAGTGCCGAGGAACCAGCTAGTTGAAAGCTGGCTTCGCAGGCGTGCTACCTTGTGTGAGCAGAGTTCAGGGCAGGACCCTCCCGCTTTGATGCCCGTGACGCAGGTCCCAGCATCCTTATGTTAAGTGCCGAGTAGGAGGATGTGTGAAGAGCATGTGGACGTGACAGGATTCTCCTCAGTGTATCTGATCTCAATGCAGACATTGCAAACGTCCTTGTTCAATGAGGGTAGCTCGGTCCTAGCTCCCATTAAAGTGTTCAAGCAGACCATCTGCTGCAAAGCATACACACGCTTCCGAGATTTGGGCTTATGGACTGTCCCTCCCACATCCTTGCTGACACGTACACACGCTCCTAACAGGCTAGACCCGAGGCGTGCCTGAAGTGTTGTGAGAGGTTGCCCCCCCCACCCCCCCCGGCCCCCCCCCACCCCACCCCACCCCCCCGGGTGGAAGTCCTGCCCACAAGACTAGTGCATCCAAGCTCAACTGCTTCTATCAGCGATTTCCTAGAATTTCCTGTTGTAAAGCACATGCGACATCCTATGTGCCAACGAGAGAAGCTCGCTGAACGCCCTTGTGCAAAAGCAACATACTTCGGAGAGTTGAACCTCACACTCCGTCCCTCACAGTTGCACACTGCCTGCAGAAAGTGGTCCAAACCTCTGCACCACAGACCGTTTGTATGAGGCTTGTGAGACACAAGTGGGAAAAAGCAAGTCCTGGAGAGTGTCTCCAGCTACTCTGGACCCCCAGTGGTATGCTGGTACCTCCTGGCTTTGAACACTGTTATTTTTCAGTGCCCGTAGAACGCAGCTAGTTGAAAGTGGCTTGTAAGCGTGCTTCCTTGTGCGAGCTGAGTTCAGGGAGGACCCTCCGATTCAGACTGCCCGCAGACGTAGGTCCTCATCTCTCCCATGTTAGGTGAGCGGAGAGGTTGTGTGAAAGGGCATGTGGAGTGTATCAGGATTCTCCTCAGGTGTTAATCTGAATCTGAATGAGGACCTTGCAAAACGTCCTTGTTCAATGACGTGTGTACTCGTCCTAGCTCCATCAAAGTGTGTAGCAGACATCGGCCTGCAAAGCATACAACTTCCCCCCCCTGAGAGTTGGGGCTGATGGACTGTCCCTCCACATCTGCCTGCTGTACGCAGCGTTACTAAGAGGCCTAGCCCCCGATGCGTCCCTGAGTGTTGTGAGAGGTAAGTGGAAGTCCCGGCACACATGACTAGATGCCATCAAGTCAACCCAGCGATTTCCTAGTATTTCCTGTGTAAGCCAGGTGCGCATCCTAGTGCCATATCGAGAATCTAGCTAAAACGCCTTCGTCCGAAGCAACTTCATTCGAAGAGTTGACTCAACCTCTGTCCCTCACAGTGTCCACACTGCCGGCAGAAAGAAAGAGTTTCCAACATCTGCACCACAGCCGTTTGTCAGGGGCTTGTGAGTGCAATGGGAATAAGCAGACCTGGAGGGTGTCTCCAGCTGCAGTTGTGTGGCTATTCTGGTACATCCTGGCTTAGAACACTTTTTAAGTTCTCAGTGCCGAGCAACGCCAGCTAGTTGAAAGCTGGATTGGTAGGCATGCTTCCTTGTGGCCAGTGAGTTCAGGGCAGGACCTTTTTTTTCCCTGGCCATATGACTGCCCGAAGACTAGGACAGCCTCTTATGTTAGGTGCGGGAAGTGGTTGTGTGAGCGCATGTGGAAGTGACAGAGTCTCCTCAAGGGTATCTGATCTCAATGCAGACATTGCAAAACGTCGTGTTCAGTGAGAGTGTAGCTCGGTCCTACCTCCCATCAAAGTGTCTAGCAGACATCTGACCTGCAAAGCTCAACACACTTCCGAGTGTTGGGCTTATGGTCAGGGTCCCTCCCAAATCTGCCTTATACAACACACGTTCCTACAGGCCTTAGCCCGGATGGTGCCTGAAGTGCTGATGTGTTGTGAGGGTAAGTGGAAAGTCCCGGCCCACAAGACTAGTGCATCAAAGCGCAACCCAGCGATTTCTAGAATTTCCTGTGTTGAGCCAGAGGTGCGGTCATCCTATGTGCCATACGAGAGAAGCTAGCTGAAGCCTTGGCAAAAAGCTCTTAATTGGAGTGGTGAGCTACACCCTCAGTCCCTCACAGTTGCACACTGGCCTGCAGAAAGAGTTTACAACATCTGCACACAGCCCTTTATCCGAGGCTTGTGAAAGCAAGGGGAATAAGCAGACCTGGAGGATGTCTCCAGCTGCAGTGGAGTGGTATTTGCGGACCTCCTGGCTTAGAACACGTTACGTTCTCGTGCCCGAAGAACGCAGCTAGTTGAAAGGTGTTTGTAGGCGTTTGCTTCCTGTGCGAGACTGAGTTCAAGGCCGGACTTCCCGCATTCTGGACTGCTCGTAGACGTACGTCCAGCATCCTTATGTTAGGTGCTTTTATTAGGTTGTTGTGTAGCGCATGTGGAAGTGACATGATTCTCCTCAAGTGTATCTGATCTTCTAATGCAGACATTGCAAACGTCCTTGTTCAATGAGTGTTGTAGCTCGGTCTAGCTCCCTCAAACTGTCTAGCAGACATTGCCTGCAAACGCTACACATTCCGAGCGTTGGGCTTATGGACTGTCCTCCCGAAATCCTGCCTGCACGACACCGCGCTCCTAACAGGACTAGCTCGGTATGCGTGCCTTGAAGTGTTGTGAGAGGAAGTGGAAAGTCCGGCCCACAAGGACTAGTTGCATCAAGCTAACCAGCGATTACCTAGTATTTCCTGTGTGAGCCAGGTGGAACATCTAAGTGTCATACGAGAGAAGCTAGTGTATGCCTTGTCCAAAAGCAACTTACGTCGGATACTTGAGCTAACCCTCAGTCCCTCACAGTTGCACATGCCTGCAGAAAGAGTTCCAACCTCTGCACCACAGCCGTTTGTCTGAGGCTTGGTGAGACGCAAGTCGGAATATGCAGACCGGGAGGGTGTCTCCAGCTAGCAGTTGCGAGCGTTATCTGGGTACCTCCTGGCTTAGAACACAGTTACGTTCTCAGGCAGAGGAAACGCCGCTAGTGAAAGCTGGCTTGATTGGGTGCTTCCTTGTGCGAGCTGAGTTCAGGGCAGGACCCTCCGCATTCTGAATGCCGTAGACGTTAGGTCCCAGCATCCTTATGTTAGATGCCGGAAAAAGAGGTTGTGTGAAGAGCATGTGGAAGGGACAGGTTTCTCCTCAAGTGTATCTTATCTCCACAGGACATTGCAAAACGCCTTTTTCAATGACGAGAGTGTAGCTCGGTCCTAGCTCCAATCAAGTGGTCTAGCAGACATCTGCGGCAACGCATACACACTTCCGATTGGTTGGGCTTATGGACTGTCCCTCCAACAACCTGCTGCACATACACTGCGTCCTAACAGGCTAGCCCCGAATGCTGTGCTCTGAAGTGTGTGGAGGTAATTGGAAAGTCCCGGCCACAAGACTCGTGCATCCAAACTCAAACGCTGCGATTTCCTCCCCCCCCCCCCCCTAGTATTTTTTTCTGAGAGCAGGTGTTTGCGACATCCTAAGTGTCATACGAGAGAGCTAGCTGAACGCCTTGGTCGAAAGCAATTACTTCGGAGAGTTGAGCTTCACCTCAGTCCCTCACAGAGGACTCTGCCTGCGAAAGAGTTACACTCTGCACCACAAGTCATTTGTCAAGACGACCGTGAGTCCGGCAAGTGGAATAAGCAGCCCTGGTGTCTCCAGCTACAGTGGATTGGGCGTGTTATTCGCGTACTCCTGGTTAGAACACTGTTACGTTCTAAGTTGCCCGAGGAACGCAGCTAGTTGAAAGCTGGCTTGCGGGGCGTGCTACCTTGTGCGAGCAGTGTTCAGGGCGGGGACCCTCTCCCGCATTCTGACTGCCGTTAGAGTACGGTCCCAGCATATTTATGTTAGGCCCCCCCCCCCCCGTGCCGGGAAGAGGATTGTGTGAAGAGGATGTGGAAAGTGACGGATTCTCTCAGGTGTATCTGATCTCAATGCAGACATTATCAAACGTCCTTGTTCAATGAGAGTGTAGCTCGACCTAGCTTCCCATTAAAGTGTCTAGCAGAAATCTGCCTGCAAAAGCATTTTTTTTTTTTTTATTATATAAAATACCCAATTTTTTTTTTATAACCCAAATTTTTTTTTTTTTTTTTTTTTTTTAATACCCCCCAAACACTTCCGAGAGTTGGGCTTATGGACTGTGCCTCCCACATGCTGCCTTGCACGTACACCGCGTTCCTAACTGGGCCTAGCCCCAATGCGAGCTGAAGTCTGTTGTGAGAGGCAAGTGGAATATCCGGCCACAGACTAGTGCTATCCAAGATCAACCCCGCGATTTTCTCGTATTTCCTGTGTTGAACCATGTGCTACATCCTAAGTGCCATACGAGAGAAGCTACCTGAACGCCTTGTCCGAAAGCAACTTACTTCGGAGAGTTGCGCTCACCCTCAGTCCCTCACAGTTGCACACTGCCTGCAGAAAGAGTTTCCGAACTCTGCACCACAGCCATTATGTCAGAGGCTTGTTGTGAGACGCAAGTGGAATAAGCAGACCTGGAGGGTGTTCCAGCTGCAGTGGATGGTATTCTGGGTACCCCCCTGGCTTAGACCACTATTTGTTCTTCAGTGTCCGAGGAATGCAGCTAGTTGAAAGGTGGCTTAGGCGTGCTTCTTGTGCGAGCTGCGTTCAGGGCAGAGGACCCTCCCGCATTATGACTGCCCTGTCGACGTAGGTCCAGCATCCTTAGGTTAGGTGCCGGAAGAGGATGTGTTGAAGAGCATGGTGGAAGTGACAGGATTCTCCTCAGGTGTATCTGATTCCTCAAGCAGACATTGCAAAAGTCCTTGTTCAATTGGAGTGTGTAGCTTGGGCCTAGCTCAATTCAAAGTGTTAGCAGACATCTGCCTGCAACAAAGCATTTAACACTTCCGAGAGTGGGCATATGGGAGTGCCCTCCCACATCCGGCCTGCAGGTACACCGCCGCTCTTAACAGGCTAGCTCCGATTGCGTGCCTGAAAGTTTTGTGAGCGATAATGGAAAAGTCCGGCCCACAAGGATAGTGCATCAAGCTCAACCCCGGATTTCTTAGTATTTCCTGTGTGAGCCAGGGGAGCGACATCTAAGTGCCATACAGAGAGAAGCTAGCTGAACTCCTTGTGCAAAAACCACTTACTTCGGAGAGTTGAACTCACCCTCTGATCCCTCACAGTTGCACATGCCTGCAGAAAGTGTTTCCCAACATCTGCACCACAGCCGATTTGTCAGTGGCTTGTGAGAGCAAGTGGAATAAGCAGACCTGGAGGGTGTCTCCAGCTGCAGTGCAGTGGTATTCTGGGTATTTCTGGCTTAGAAGATGTTACGTCCTCAGTTCCCGAGGAACAAAGTAGTGAAAGCTGGCTTGTAGGCGTGCTTCTAGTCGAGCTTGAGTTCAGGCAGGACCCTCCGCATTCTGACTGACGTAGATTGTAGTCCCGCATCCTTATGTTAGGTGCGGAAGAGGTTGGTGAAGGCATGTGGCAGTGCCAGGATTCTCATCGGTGTATCTGATCTCAAGGCAGACATTGCAATTCGTCCTTGTTCAATGAGAGTGTAGCTCGGTTATAGCTCCGATCAAATTTTCTAGGAGACATCTGCCTGCAACGCATACTCACTTCCGAGAGTTGGGCTAATGGGATGTCCCTTCCCACATCCTGCCTGCTAGTACAACCCCGCTCCTAACAGGCCTAGCCCCGATGCGGGTTGAAGTGTTGTTGTGAGAGGTAAGTGGAAAAGTCCAGCCCACCAAGACTAGTGCATCACGCTAACCCAGCTATTTCCTATATTTCCGTGTGAAGCAGGTGTTACATCCTAGTGCCATACGAGAGAAGCTAGCTGAACGACTTGTCGAAAGCATCTACTTCGGAGAGATTGAGCTCACCCTCAGCCCTCACAGTTGAACCTGCCTAGCAGAAAGTGTTTCCAACTCTGCACCACGCCGTTTGTCAGAGGCTTGTGAGACGCAAGTGGAATAAGCAGACCTGGAGGGTGTCTCCAGCTGCAGTGGAGCGGTATTCTGTGGTACATCCTGGCTTTTGAACAGTGTTACGATCTTAGTGCCGAGGAACGCAGCTAGTTGAAGCTTGGCTTGTAGGCGTGCTTCCTTGTGCGGAGCTGAGTTCAGAGCAGGAACCTCCCCGAATTCTGACTGCCCTGTAGATAGGTCCCAGCATCCTTATGTTAGGTGCCTGAAGAGGTTGTGTGACGAGCATTGTGGCAGTGACAGGATTCTTTCAGGTGTATTGATCTCAAAAGCAGACATTGCAAAAATCCTTGTCAATGAGAGTGTAGTTCTGGCCTAGCCCCCACAAAGTGGTCTAGCAGGGACATCTGCCTGCAACGCCTACACACTTCCGAGAGTTGAGCTTATGGACTCTGTCCCTCCACATCCTGCTGCACCTACCCGCGCTCCTAACAGGCCTGGCCCCGATGGCGTGCCTGCGTGTTGTTGAGTGGTAAGTGGAAAGTCCCTGGCCC
>NW_024570500.1:0-4040 GCF_018345385.1 Vulpes lagopus | reverse complement strand
TATTTAGGTGCGGAAGAGGTTGTTGAAGAGCATGTGGAAGTGACAGGATTCCTCATGTATCTGATCTCAATGCAGACATGCAAGCCCTTGTTAAATGAAGTGTAGTCGGTCTAGCCCCCATAAAAGTTCTAGCAGACATCTGCCTGCAAAGCTACACACTTCGAGAGTTGGGTTATGGATGTCCTCCACACCTGCCTACGAACCGCGCTCCAAACGGGCCTAGCCCCGATGCGTGCTGAAGTGTTGTGAGAGGTAAGGGGAAGTCCGCCACAGACTAGTGCATCCAAGTAACCAGCGATTTCTAGTATTTCCTGTGTGAGCCAGGTGCGAAAACCTAAGTGCATACGAGAGAAGCTTGCTGAACCCCTTGTCAAAGAATTTAAATTGAGGTTGAGCTCACCCTCAGTCCTCACAGTTGCACACTGCCTGCGGGAAAAGAGTTTCCAACATCTGCACCACAGCCGTTTGTCAGAGGCTTGTGAGACGCAAGTGGAATAAGCAGACCTGGAGGGTGTCTCCAGCTGCAGTGGAGTGGTATTCTGGGTAACTCCTGGCTTAGAACACTGTTACGTTCTCAGTGCCCGAGGAACGCAGCTAGTTGAAAGCTGGCTTGTAGGCGTGCTTCCTTCTGTGAGCTGAGTTCAGGGCAGGACCCTCCCGCATTCTGACTGCCCGTAGACGTAGGTCCCAGCATCCTTATGTTAGGTGCCGGAAGAGGTTGTGTGAAGAGCATGTGGAAGTGACAGGATTCTCCTCAGGTGTATCTGATCTCAATGCAGACATTGCAAACGTCCTTGTTCAATGAGAGTGTAGCTCGGTCCTAGCTCCCATCAAAGTGTCTAGCAGACATCTGCCTGCAAAGCATACACACTTCCGAGAGTTGGGCTTATGGACTGTCCCTCCCACATCCTGCCTGCACGTACACCGCGCTCCTAACAGGCCTAGCCCCGATGCGTGCCTGAAGTGTTGTGAGAGGTAAGTGGAAAGTCCCGGCCCACAAGACTAGTGCATCCAAGCTCAACCCAGCGATTTCCTAGTATTTCCTGTGTGAGCCAGGTGCGACATCCTAAGTGCCATACGAGAGAAGCTAGCTGAACGCCTTGTCCGAAAGCAACTTACTTCGGAGAGTTGAGCTCACCCTCAGTCCCTCACAGTTGCACACTGCCTGCAGAAAGAGTTTCCAACATCTGCACCACAGCCGTTTGTCAGAGGCTTGTGAGACGCAAGTGGAATAAGCAGACCTGGAGGGTGTCTCCAGCTGCAGTGGAGTGGTATTCTGGGTACCTCCTGGCTTAGAACACTGTTACGTTCTCAGTGCCCGAGGAACGCAGCTAGTTGAAAGCTGGCTTGTAGGCGTGCTTCCTTGTGCGAGCTGAGTTCAGGGCAGGACCCTCCCGCATTCTGACTGCCCGTAGACGTAGGTCCCAGCATCCTTATGTTAGGTGCCGGAAGAGGTTGTGTGAAGAGCATGTGGAAGTGACAGGATTCTCCTCAGGTGTATCTGATCTCAATGCAGACATTGCAAACGTCCTTGTTCAATGAGAGTGTAGCTCGGTCCTAGCTCCCATCAAAGTGTCTAGCAGACATCTGCCTGCAAAGCATACACACTTCCGAGAGTTGGGCTTATGGACTGTCCCTCCCACATCCTGCCTGCACGTACACCGCGCTCCTAACAGGCCTAGCCCCGATGCGTGCCTGAAGTGTTGTGAGAGGTAAGTGGAAAGTCCCGGCCCACAAGACTAGTGCATCCAAGCTCAACCCAGCGATTTCCTAGTATTTCCTGTGTGAGCCAGGTGCGACATCCTAAGTGCCATACGAGAGAAGCTAGCTGAACGCCTTGTCCGAAAGCAACTTACTTCGGAGAGTTGAGCTCACCCTCAGTCCCTCACAGTTGCACACTGCCTGCAGAAAGAGTTTCCAACATCTGCACCACAGCCGTTTGTCAGAGGCTTGTGAGACGCAAGTGGAATAAGCAGACCTGGAGGGTGTCTCCAGCTGCAGTGGAGTGGTATTCTGGGTACCTCCTGGCTTAGAACACTGTTACGTTCTCAGTGCCCGAGGAACGCAGCTAGTTGAAAGCTGGCTTGTAGGCGTGCTTCCTTGTGCGAGCTGAGTTCAGGGCAGGACCCTCCCGCATTCTGACTGCCCGTAGACGTAGGTCCCAGCATCCTTATGTTAGGTGCCGGAAGAGGTTGTGTGAAGAGCATGTGGAAGTGACAGGATTCTCCTCAGGTGTATCTGATCTCAATGCAGACATTGCAAACGTCCTTGTTCAATGAGAGTGTAGCTCGGTCCTAGCTCCCATCAAAGTGTCTAGCAGACATCTGCCTGCAAAGCATACACACTTCCGAGAGTTGGGCTTATGGACTGTCCCTCCCACATCCTGCCTGCACGTACACCGCGCTCCTAACAGGCCTAGCCCCGATGCGTGCCTGAAGTGTTGTGAGAGGTAAGTGGAAAGTCCCGGCCCACAAGACTAGTGCATCCAAGCTCAACCCAGCGATTTCCTAGTATTTCCTGTGTGAGCCAGGTGCGACATCCTAAGTGCCATACGAGAGAAGCTAGCTGAACGCCTTGTCCGAAAGCAACTTACTTCGGAGAGTTGAGCTCACCCTCAGTCCCTCACAGTTGCACACTGCCTGCAGAAAGAGTTTCCAACATCTGCACCACAGCCGTTTGTCAGAGGCTTGTGAGACGCAAGTGGAATAAGCAGACCTGGAGGGTGTCTCCAGCTGCAGTGGAGTGGTATTCTGGGTACCTCCTGGCTTAGAACACTGTTACGTTCTCAGTGCCCGAGGAACGCAGCTAGTTGAAAGCTGGCTTGTAGGCGTGCTTCCTTGTGCGAGCTGAGTTCAGGGCAGGACCTCCCGCATTCTGACTGCCCGTAGACGTAGGTCCCAGCATCCTTATGTTAGGTGCCGGAAGAGGTTGTGTGAAGAGCATGTGGAAGTGACAGGATTCTCCTCAGGTGTATCTGATCTCAATGCAGACATTGCAAACGTCCTTGTTCAATGAGAGTGTAGCTCGGTCCTAGCTCCCATCAAAGTGTCTAGCAGACATCTGCCTGCAAAGCATACACACTTCCGAGAGTTGGGCTTATGGACTGTCCCTCCCACATCCTGCCTGCACGTACACCGCGCTCCTAACAGGCCTAGCCCCGATGCGTGCCTGAAGTGTTGTGAGAGGTAAGTGGAAAGTCCCGGCCCACAAGACTAGTGCATCCAAGCTCAACCCAGCGATTTCCTAGTATTTCCTGTGTGAGCCAGGTGCGACATCCTAAGTGCCATACGAGAGAAGCTAGCTGAACGCCTTGTCCGAAAGCAACTTACTTCGGAGAGTTGAGCTCACCCTCAGTCCCTCACAGTTGCACACTGCCTGCAGAAAGAGTTTCCAACATCTGCACCACAGCCGTTTGTCAGAGGCTTGTGAGACGCAAGTGGAATAAGCAGACCTGGAGGGTGTCTCCAGCTGCAGTGGAGTGGTATTCTGGGTACCTCCTGGCTTAGAACACTGTTACGTTCTCAGTGCCCGAGGAACGCAGCTAGTTGAAGCTGGCTTGTAGGCGTGCTTCCTTGTGCGAGCTGAGTTCAGAGGGAGCCTCCCCATTCTGACTGCCCGTAGACGTAGGTCCCAGCATCCTTATGTTAGGTGCCGGAAGAGGTTGTGTGAAGAGCATGTGGAAGTGACAGGATTCTCCTCAAGTGTATTGATCTCAATGCAGACATTGCAAACGTCCTTGTTCAATGAGAGTGTAAGCTCGGTCCTAGCTCCCATCAAAAGTGTCTAGCAGACATCTGGCCTGCAAGCATACACACTTCCGAGAGTTGGCTTATGGACTGTCCCTCCACTCTGCCTGCAGACAACCCCGCTCCTAACAGGCCTAGCCCGATTGCGTGCCCGAAATTTGTGAGAGGTAAAGTTGAAAGTCCCGGCCCACAGTCAAGTGCATCCAAGCTCAACCCAGCGATTTCCTAGTATTTCCTGTGTGGATTGCAATCCTAAGTGCCATAAGAGAAGCTAGCGAAGCCTTTTCGGGGAAG
>NW_024570499.1:0-7113 GCF_018345385.1 Vulpes lagopus | reverse complement strand
GGATGCGTGAATATTCCTGTGGGGAGGTGGGGGTTAGCACCAGGACACGCCGACATTCCAGTGCATTGAAGAGCAACCCTCGCTCAACTGAGCCAGGGGGACCCAGCAGGCCCTGACTGTCCTCCCTCCCACATGGTGGGGCGGGGGGGGGGGGGTGGCATCCCTGTCGGGGTCCATGCATCTAGGGCGAGCTGGAAAGGTCATGTATGTGGTCTCCCTGCATTGCACAGGTCCTTTACAGGGGAGCGCGGGGTTTCGGGGAGCTGCCGGTCTCTCACTGCAGCCTCCTTCCCTGAACAGGGCCTTAGGGGTGCGCCCTCACCCCATGGGGCTGTGGAAGGGCTGCAGGAGCTGACTCACGGTCATCTCATTAGGGTCCGGGGGTGTTTTGGAACCCAGCCCGGGAGGGCCAGGCGCCCCACCCAGGACCCCACAGGCCCCAGAGTGGCCCCGGGAGCAGGCATCAGCGGCCATCACTGTGACCTGTCGCTGTTCTGTGTTGAGGCCTCCTATTTATGCACGGGCAACTGGGGGAGAGTGGGAGGAGTTGGTCGGTACTGTGGAGAGTGGGGGTTACTGCGGGAGAGTGGGGGTACTGAGGAGAGAGTGGGTGTAGTACTGAGCTACTTGGGGAGGAGAGGAGCGGAGGGGCAGGGGAGAGTCCGTTCGCTGTGAGCCAGATCCAGAGCACGAGTGCTTCCGATGCTCTGCAGCGCACAGTGAGCGCATGCAAGCCGGTAGGAACCAGGGGGTGGCACAGTTCGCCCACAGTGGGTCCCCGCATCATGGACTGTGGGGCAGGCGGGGCGGGTCCAAATCAGCACTTAGCCCTTCACCCTGATAGGCGGAGGGTCCCGGGGGTGGGTTCCTGTCCCCATGCCAGGTGGGAGGGGGGGGATGCAGGCTAACCCTCCCTCATCCTCAGTTCCCATCCTTGGCTCCTGCAGCCTCCACCATTCTAGGTAGACTGGGGGTCACAGATGTCCCCCCGACCCCCAGAGTTTACAAGCATGGGGTTACACTTAAATTCGAGGGGCTCTTGCGTAGTTCAGTACGGTTCCACGTCGACTCCTTTAGTTTGGCTCAGGTCAGGATCTTGAGGTTGTGGCGTGGAAGCCTCGCGTGGGGCTCAGGGATCGTTGGGTGAGGAGTCCGCTTCCAGGTTCCCCCTCTCCCTCTGCCCTCCCTAATGCACCCTTTCTCAAGTAAATCTTCTAAAAATTAACATGAAGGACACGTAAGAGCATGTTTATCCCTATGCAGTGGTGCCTTCGTGTGGGTTACGGCCATGTAAATGCCTACTTGCCCGGATCCCCACCGGGTGTCCTACAGAAACCCCTTTTCTTTGATATTTATTGAAGTACAGTCAACACACGACTTCGTGACAGTAGTTTCAGGGCTTCAACTAGGACTTGGACAATTCTGTGCCTTATTCAGCTCCCCCCCACGAGAAGCGGCCGTCAGTCTGTTCCCCGTAAAAGTTGTCACAACAGTACTGACGCATTCCCTAGGGCTTGTACTTTCTAAATTTCTGTGACTTTTATTTTATTTATGATTCAGAGCTTATAGCGCTTACTATCGTTCATCTACATTGACCATGTCCTGCCCACGGCCCCTCTGTCTCAGTCAGCAGGAATCCATCACATTAACACAGAGAAATGCCATGGGGGGTGCGATCGGAGCGGGGCTGGCGGGTGCCCGGGGGGGGGCAGCCCGGTGGTTCAGCGGTTTTAACGCCTGCCTTCAGCCCAGGGCGTGATCCTGGTGTCCCGGGAATCGAGTCCCACGTCGAGTTCCCTACACGGAGCCGCCTTTCCTCTGCCCTGTTCCTCTGCCTTTCTTCTTCTGCGCTCTCTCTGTATGGTTCTCAAGGATAAATAAATAAAATCTTTAAAAAAGAAAAACGAGAGAGGGACCAAAAAGCATACTATCCTCTCAAGAGTTGCCAGAAAAAGCATTTGACAAAGTACAATTCAAAAGCCTAGTGGGTTTTATAGGATATGTCTATTCAACAGAATAAAAGTTCCGCTAGGAAGGCCCGCAGTGAGACATCCTCAAGGGTTGAATCCTGAAAGGGTGAAGGGTGAAAACCTGAAATCGTCTCCCCTAAGAGCAGGAACAAGCCAAGGAGTCCCCTCTCAGTGCTGGAAGTCCTTAATGCAGTCAACAGACAGGAAACAGCCCAAAGCTTCCAATCCTGGAAGGGGGACGTCACACTGTCCCTATTTGTTGAAGACGGGTGCTAGAACAGGAAACCCGAGAGCCCCCACCAAAACCTGTTAGAACTAATGATTGAATTCAAGTAAATTCATGGACACCAACTGACCTACAGAGCCAGTAGCCTTGCTGCGTCTGACAATGAGCACTCAGGTGAACGAAATGAAGGACGTGCTCCCTTCTAGGAGCATCCAGAGAAAAATAATGAGACTGAACGAAAGGAGCTACAAGACTTGTGCACTGAGCCATACCAGGGCTCTGGCGGGGAGGGCCGACCTGGGTTAGTGGGGGTGGAAGCTTCCTCTTGTGAAAATGTCCACAGTTCTGAAGCCACCCTTCGGTTTCATATGTCATTCCTTATCAAAATCATGGATGGTAGATCTAGAAGTAGGAAAGGAAAAAAAAAAACAAAAACCCTAACATCCGTCAGCCCCCACAAAATGTCCCTGGGGACAGCAAATCAGTATTGGGAAAAGCAGGACAAGAGTGGGGCGCGCACTTTTTCTATTTCGAACGATGTCACAAGAGACACAGGATAAAGAGTGTGGTTCTGCGCTCCCTGCTGGCTCTGTCAGTTAAGCATCGGACTCCTGGACCTCAACTTCAGGTCTGATCTCGGGGGTCGTGAGTTCTTGCCTGGGCTGGGCAGGCACGAGGTGTGGCGCCTACTTGGACCCACAGGGGGTGGTTCCAGCATAAGCTGAAGGAGCTGAACAGGGTAGTCAGAAGGAAAATGTGCTCTGATACAACCAGATAATTTGTTTAACATTAATTGAAACCCAATTAATTAATGTATTGTGTATTATACTTTCAGAGGTAGAATTCAGGGATTCACCAGTCTGGTGAGAACAGCAGTGATCGTGACATACCTGCCATACATCGTGCCCTCCCCACAGTTTCCCCTCCCCCGCTCCCCTCCAGTGACCCTCAGATTGTTTCCAAAGATTTAGATCTGTACTTTCCTGCATCTGTTTTCATCTTATTCGTTTTTCCTTCATTCACAAGATGTTCACCTGCTTTGCTTCTTTAATTCCACTTTGAATGACTCCATAGGGTCTTTGTTCTTTACTGACTGACTTATTTCACTTAACAGGATCTCTAGTTGTATAAGAGTCATTGACAAAATGGCAAGATTTCCTTCTCTTTGATAGTCAGTACCATTCCTCTCTCTATGACCATCATCTATTCTCCCATCCTTATCCATCATCTGTATGAAGGCACCGAGGCTCCTCCCACAGTGTGGCTACTGTTGACCCGGTCCTGCTGTGCTGTGGACATCGGGAGCGCAGGTGTCCCGCCTGGCGTTTCATTGCATCGTATCTTCCAGAATGAGCATCCAGGCGTGCACCTGCGGTGCGGGGCAGCTCTAACGGTAAGTTCCTGAGGAGGAGCCTTGGCACTGTATCCAGGCAGCTGCAAAGCCCGCAGTCCCGCCCACAGTGGAAGAGGGTTGAGGTGAGTCTTGGCGGAACACGATAATAAAACGTCTGGTCCATTTCATTTCGCTTCCTGTGGGCTCCAATTCTTGTCCTTAAGTATTTCTGGGGCAAGCGGGTGTTGTGCTCCATTTCGCAGACGTTTCTGAAGCTCATAGTGTTGGACCTAGCTCACGGGGGCAAATTGTCTCGGTAGAGTCCCCAGAGGGACTCAGACCCCAGACAGGCTGATGCAACTAGCAAGAGGGTTTGTTTTTTTTATGACAGTCACAGAAATGAGAGAGAGAGAGAGAGCAGAGGCCAGAGACATAGGCAGAGGGAGAGATAGAGAGAGAAGAAGGGAAGGCAGGCACCAATACACAATGAACGGGGTGCCCGACGTGGGACTAAGATCCTGGGTGTCTCCAAGATCATGCCCCTGGCAAAAGGCAGGCACTAAACCGCTGAGCCACCAGGGATCCTAGCAAGAGGGTTTTATTGAACGTTTGTGCAAAAAGGGGGGCCCTCGTGCCTCAAAGTGTGGAAGAGCCAGCAGATTGCAATTACAGGCATCTTTTAAAGGCCAAACCGCGGGTGGTTCATTAGCATAGCATTGGGTTAAGACAGGATTGTATTTCTTTTTTTTATTGAAGGTCAACATGAACATGTTCAGGGACTTCCTCCAGTCAGGGGCGTGGGGGGTGGAATGGTTTTCTTATTCGGAAAAAACAACAGAATGTTTTCGGTGCTTAAATTCCGGGAAGGGAAGGCGCCGGATGTGCTGCTCTGGGTTAGGCGTGGTCCTAAATTTTCCCTGTGGGTGGGGGGGTGGGGTTGGGTTTCTTCAATAGGTCTCAGCTTGGAGCATGGAAGGAGGCAGGTCTGCCCTGGGCGTGGGGACTCCGCCTCCTCACGCCTCCTCAGCGCAACTGAGCCCAGGCCGTGTCAGGGGGCGTGTGTTCTCAGTAGGCTCCTCACGCCAGCAGTAAACAGGAGCAGTCTGTGTTCTGGCTGCTGAAGGAGGACTGTGGGGGCCGCGTCCAGGACTGACAGGAGCCCTGGCCTCCTCAGGACCGCAGGTAGTGCTTCAGGACCTTGTGGAGCCGTGTCCTCAATTACAGGGAGCTGGTCTCCTCAGGACCCACGGTGAGACTTCAGGGAAGTGTGGGGCCGCTTCTTCGCTGACAGGAAGCCCCAGACTCCTCAGTGCGAGCGGTGAGTTTTCAGGAAGATGTAGGGTCACGTCCACGCTGCAGGAGCCCGGCCTCCTCAGGACCCACGGAGAGTTTTCGGATGACGTGGGCCGGGTCTACACTGACAGGAAGCACCGGCTTCTCAGGACAGGCGGGTAGGCTTCAGTTCCCATGTGGGGACCGGTCCACGGGCGTGACAGGAACCTGGCCTCTCAGAGACCCGAAGGGAGGCATTTGGAGGATGTGAGGCATTGTCCACAGTGACAGGACCCCCCTCGTCTCAGGAACTGCTGTGTATGACTCAGGAAGACATGGGCCCGTCTGCCTGACAGGTGTCGGCTCCTCAGGACCTGCTGGAGGACCCTGGAGGCGCTTGTTTGGAGTCAATCCACCTCAGCAGAAGCTACTCAGAATGACAAGGTAAGTGAATGGGGACATTGAGATAGGGTTAGGGGGGGGGGGTTTAGGGTGAGCAATATGTGGTTAGGGTGAAATGAATTAGATGATAATGGTTTAGTGGATCATGGTTATGCGTTGAGTTCATGGTTAGGGTGTGAGATGGGGGAAGGGTCAAGAGTAGGAGTTAAGGTACGGATTTGGGATTATGGAATCTGGTTAGGGAAGGATAAAGGGTGTTGTTACAATAGGTTATTAGGGTTTAGGGTTAGGGATGGGGGGAGGGAAGACGTTTAGAGATAGAGCGGGGGATGGGGTTGAATTGAAGTTAGGGGTTAGGGGTTTAAGGCCGGGTTTGGGCTAGGTTTAGGGGACCAATAGGGAGTAGGGTACGGGTTAGGGTTAGGAAAAGGGTTAGCGGTACATGGTTAGGGATTGGGTTAGGGATTGGGAATGGGTTAGGGGTTGGGTACGGGTTAGGGTTAGGATTGTGGTTAGGGGTTAGAGGGTTAGGGTTAGGGTTAGTGTTTGGGTTAGGGGAAAGGGGATAAGGTTTAGGGTTAGGAAGGGGAATATGGAAACGTGTAGGGTTAGGGAACAGGTTACGGACACGGTGTTTGGTTTAGGGTTTCAGGGTTAGGGTTGATGGAAACGGGTTAGAGTTTGGGAACGGGTTAGGGTTAGTGAACGGCGTTAGGGTTAGGGTTAGGGAAACGGGTTAGGTTAGGGGTTAGGGAAGGGTTAGGGTTAGGGTTAGGGAAAGGAGTTTGGGTTAGGGGTTAGGGAATGGGTTAGGGGTTAGGGTTAGGGAACGGGTTAGGGAAGGGTTAGGGTTAGGGAATGGGTTATGGTTAGGGGTTAGGGAACGGTTTTGGCGTTAGGGAAAGGGGTTTGGGTGTTAGGGTAGGGAACGGGTTTGGTTAGGGAACGGTTAGGGTTAGGTTAGGGAACGGGTTAGGGTTAGGGTTTTTAGGGTTAGGGGTTAGGGTTAGGGAATTGGGTTGGGTTAGGGGTTGGGTTAGGGTTTAGGGTTAGGGGTTAAAAGGTTAGGAACAGGATAGGGTTAGGGTTGGGACGGGGTTTAGGTTAGGGAATCGGGTTATGGGAACGGGTTAGGGGTTAGGGGTTAGGGTTAAAGGGTTAGGGTCTGGGCAGGGTCCAGGGTAGGGTTAGGGGTTAGGGGTTAGTGTTAGGGGTCAGGGTCAGGCTCAGGGTTTTTTTTTTTTTTTGAACAGTTCTCTTTAACCCATGATCACTCGAGTGACGGCCTGGGGCAGGGGACGGCCGACAAAGAGTCTCCGGCGGAGGGCCCCCACCATCCTCCCTCCCCCCACGCCGTCGCCCAGTGGCATCATGGAAACGAGGGATTCTCCCATTGCAAAACCCCGGAGCCTGGAGGCTCGGAACGGGAGCCACAAGTTCTGCCCCCCGTCCCCGGGGCACGGGGACACGGCACAGCACGGGGGGGGGCCGGGGCGGAGTGGGCCCGGGGACACGAGACACTGGGAGGGATAGAGGGGTCCACCCGCAGCTGATCCCAGGCACCGGCGACCTGATGCGTGGTGGCGGCGCGGGGATGGAGTGCCACGTGGGGCGAGGCTTGTAGCAGCGAGTCCCCCCTCTCCTCCTTTTGGACGAAGAAAGATGGAAGACCTTGGGCCCGCGACTGGGGAGAAGAAAAGGGGAGCAGGCAGTTATACTAGGCATGTGGCACGGGAATGGAAGCCCCGCTCCCTTCCCGCGTGGGAAAGGGCAACCATCTCCCTTTCGGAAAACTGATCAATAAATTACAAAGTAGAGGAAAAAGGGAGGTGGAAAGTTTGGGGCGGGATTTCTTCCTGCCCTCTTCGTTCCCCCTCTCGGTCCTGGTTAAGGAGGATTTCCTTAATATG
>NW_024570498.1:0-6743 GCF_018345385.1 Vulpes lagopus | reverse complement strand
TACATTGTTGTTATTCAGCCTGGCCAGTCAGCAGAAAGTTCTTAGCCTACCGTGCGCACAGTAGTCTGCAAGCTTTGTGGGAGCATAAGCTATTGATAAGAATTTCTATTGTATGCCTGAGTCTCTATATCTTTAACTTAAATGGCTTTTTCCCAGCCTGTAAACTTATATGATTTAATCTTTATATAATACAAATATTTTAAAACAGATTCAGTTGAGCTTCCTTGCATATATTCCACCTTATTTTGCAAATGAATTTTCCTCATTCATTGATACAATACATTTTTAATTTTATTTTTTCATTTGTTTTTGATCGAAGGATTCGATTTGCCAATACAATAAATTTTTAAATTATGGTTTGAGAAAAAAATAATTTTTTTAAGCAGCAAGAGGTGAAAGGAAGGATCTTACTATTTAAAATCTAACTCAGCTGTGTGAGGTTTTGATGATTTGGAAAATCCTAATGGTTTTATTATATCCTAACAGCAATGAATTAGTAATGAGATGAATAAAGGCAACAATATACTTTTTCAATAAAGTACATTAATTAACATATGTTGATTGTTAACTAATCTTTTATTCTGACAGCAAGTTTTACCAGCAGAGGCAGTAGTAATATAAAGTGAGCCCACACTTACATCCTTTACAAGGGAATTGGTGAAGACTGGAAGTGAATCACGGCATGTTAACACATCATTTTAAATTGAAATTATTAAGCAGAGTATGGCTTTCATTTATTTTATTTATAGGGTGTTTCTCTCTTTAATACACCTTTAATGTACGATCAGTAAGAGTGAGTTATAACTGCCATATATCAACAATCTCTGGAGAGTTCTACTTTATTAATGTGCATCATAATTCAGCACAATTTAGCTCATGATTCAGGGCACCATAGTATAATACCTGCTGATTAATATTTGCTATGGAAATGGTAATGTGCTAGTTATGTCTTGGGTAAGGAATGAGCATTGATGATTGACTGCACAAGTCGAGTAAATAACAATTACACCAGTAACTCATTCAAATGGATGAGGTGATTCCATGGCGATTTTGCAGTGAAAATTAATCACTAATCGAATGTGGAGGATTTGCAAAGTTCTAAGACACAGATGTTAAAGAATTATGAGAGTTCTGTATTCTTTTCTAATTTTTTTATTCCTTGAGAAATTTTTACTCTGTTTTGAAATTTTTTCCTCGTGTTTCTTATACTTTCACTGCATTAAGCAGTTAATCAGCAATGCAAATAACTAATTGGTTAATGTAAATAAACAGTTTATGAATTGCTTCCTATTTCTGGTATTGTGTTAAAAGGGGAGAAAGGAAGGGTAATAAAATTTGCTATCATATTTCAGATGTTTATAATATAGTAGGAGGTGAAAATTGTAAAATATATAATTTTGACATACCAAATGGGTTTGCTAATGCGTGTTTTCGGTACATATAGATAGTAGTACAGCTGCACGGACAAGAAAAGTTTCAAAATTATTTACCCTTTGGTGTTAATAAATATCATAAAACACCCCAGCAAAGATTAAGCAATTGTTAGTACAATTCTAGTTGTTGGATACTGAAAAAAAAATATGTATCTTTTCACTCTCCTAAAATTTCGATTTCTGCTATCAAGTTTATTGTTCTCAACATTCATTGTAGGAACACTCTATTACAGAAATGAAGAGGAAATTCATTCCTGGGTTAAGTTTTTTTGTTTAACAACTAAACTTAGGGTCTCCATGATATATGACCCTTAGATTCTCCTATGGGAGTATTTATCACAGTAATTCAATTTTTATTACAATTATTTGTCTATAATCTCTGTCAGCACTTTGATTAATTTAAGCTCTAATGAAATGAAGAGTATTCATGTTATGGATTCTTCTGGATTCCGTGTGAAATGATATAATTCTAATTGACTGTCTATTTCTATCTTTCTATGAGCCTTGTTAGTCTCGTGTTTCTATGTGTCTCAGGACTTGGTCTACTCCTATGTGCAGCATAAAATCTGTTTATATACTAGATTGCCTTAATCCAACTAGCTTAAAACTATTTTCTAAACCACAGATATTAATAAATATTCTTCGGAGATGGG
Organism: Vulpes lagopus; assembly: GCF_018345385.1. NCBI lineage: Eukaryota > Metazoa > Chordata > Mammalia > Carnivora > Canidae > Vulpes > Vulpes lagopus. The sequence continues at coordinate 4,657 of NW_024570498.1, read as the reverse complement.
AAAATATAAGGGCCCAGAACATCACATGTGAAGACAATTCAATTTATTCACGGAATAGGTAGAGAATGTACAAAAGGGTAGGATTCACAATAAGTAAGTATTGATTGCGGGATGCATAAAAAAAATAAATTAGGACCCAAGAAGATTCACGAAAATATTTTCTCCTTATAATCCTACTACAACTTGGGATCTCACCACTTAACGTTACTTTGAGGTCCTCTGGTCTGTATGATAAGAGTATGCTTATTAGTAAGGAGTATTTTCAAACATGGATTATTGGATACCTATGCTTTTCACTCAACATACTATTTACCAGCTTTTTCTCATTTCAGTTCTTCAAGTCAAACATTAAATGGGATTTGTATTTGTTGTTTTTTTAAATGGAATTCCTGAACTGATACATATTTTTAATTTCTTTATTAATTATATGATTTAAAGCAATTTCAAGATGAAAATCATAAGGCAGTACAAATAGTCTAAAAATTCAATTCAAAAACAGCTTTTTTTTTTTTTCTTTCATATCTTATTAATCAAGTGACTAATTCTGAGACACTAATTTTCCCATGTAGATGTCCAATGTTATGCCTTTCCCCACACATATTATCAAATAGATATCATAATGTATTTCAACTCTTGCTTCTATCTTCCTCCATTGTTGGTTATTTGTCTCTTAAAAGTAGAGCTTTACTTCTAAGCAGATGCAAATTTAAAAAGAACTGATGTTTACTTTGTGCAGCTATGCAACAACTATAGTAAGTGTGTTTTCAAGATCCTAGGCATGCTAAGGAGTTAGTGGACAGATAGGGCTAGGCAGGGAAAGAGAAAGGGAATGGCCAAGGTCAGGCTCTCATCCAAGGACATCTGAGATGCAACAAAAACAGAGAATTTAAAAGGGGAGTAATTTGGCCCCTGGCTCCACATGCTAGGGGGTATCTTCCACTTGGGGCTATCAAAGTAATCATCATGACTCAAACACAGTACGATGTCATCCACTCAAGACAGCACAAGAAATCTCAAGTCCGTCAAGTCCCTAGTCAGGTTTTCATTTATAAGGCAAGCCAAATAAATGCCCCAGGAGCAACCCTCTCATCTCTGAGTCCTTCTCTGATCCTTGACCTTAATAAACTTCTATGGCTTTACTACTCTCCTTTGTCCAAGAGATTTGTTCTTCAATCTTCATGAGATAAGAAATTCAAGCTCTCTTGCTCTCATGTACCTGTTAATCTGTTACATGGGACTCTAATCTCTTCAACCCTAAAAAATCTAGACTATACTTTGGCTAGGGTGATTTGGAGAGAGAGTTTGAAGTTGATTTGGATGGATACATCAAGGAGAGGTGTAGACATCATTACTAAAAACTGACATTCAATAGTTCGTAGTCAATTTGCACTTCGTAAGATCTATGGTCACTCTATGGCATTGGGTTGTTACATGGTGAGGGATGTCTGGGTTTGGGATGAAAACAGTAGTAAAGAGCATCTGGATTCTTTTTTTTTTTAAAAAAAAAAAAAAAAAATTTAATGGTTGTCCCTAAGAAAATGGTCCCAGTGGAATACTTGGATAATATGGCATGTCGGTTTTATTATATTAAAGGCAGAAAAAAAAAAAATACTTAGTTTTTTTTTTTAATTCTACATGTGGAATAGTCCACATGTCTTCCCTTTTAGATTAGTTAGTTCTTAAAATCTCTTGAAATAGTTTCCTACAGTTAATATTATTTGGAGGTGAGTAGACAATTAAATGCTCAAGAAAATGAAAAACAAATGGGAAATAGATATACGGAACTTCATGATCAAGCCTGGGATAGATTTGACCTGGGGATATAGTTCTTCCTTATTTCTTAGAAGTTGACCACAATTTATCGATGAAGATTTCTAGGGTCCAAATTAAAAAAAAAAATCAAAAAAGAAGGTAAAACCTATGCTCATTGAGATGGCAATATAAACCAGTTAGTTCTACAGGGTTTTTCCATGGGGGATACATCAGCATGCACTGAGTGGTTGGAAACAAACAGTGAAGTCATGTATAAGTAACGACTGTATATAGGGAAATATATTTTCTTCTTTGGTCATTTCTTAGGTTTTTGACCTGTGTTGTGGTAGTGTAATAACAAAGCAATTCAGGTAAAAAGCCATTCTTAGAAGGACTAAAATAACAAAATCAAAATAGGGATAGAGCGTGAAAGAAGATTTAAAAATCTAAACATCTGGAAAATTAAGTACATTTTGCTTTGTGTTTTAGTCATTATGTGTCAATGTATTTCAGGTCCGCGTGTCCAAGGGGAAATGACCACTGAGGAAACTTGAAGAGAGGTCAAAAAGAAGGACCCCAAGCAGATTCTTAAAGCAAAAAAAGGCTATGGAGAGGCTTGTCAGTAAGGGGACTGGAGAGAAAAATAGAATATTAGCTGGAAATTGGAGAAAAGAAGGAACCTATGTTATTTAGCAGGGTGGTAATTTGGACACGCTGTAAAACCTGCAAGCATGAAAAACTGATATGTACCTAATGAATTTGGAAAATGGAATTTCAGAAGATCTCCAGAAGAAATGAGTAAATATAAAAAAGGCAGGGCTCTCCTCGACTAAAAAGAAAAACTCAATTCTCACTCTCATTCTCTCCAGATGCACATATTCTCAAATAATAGCTTCCAAAACAAAGATATCATCCAAGTTGCTATCAGGCAAATTAAAGATGACATAAACCAAGAGCGTGATGTAAAACTCTTGTAAAAAACTCAGAAAGATCTAAACCACTCGTCTGAAATATCAGCTTCCTTCACTGGGGAAGGAAAGATGACTCAAGAGGGCAGAGCCAAATTGCAGTAAAGAAGCAGGTACCTGGAAAAGAAAGTTCATGTGCCCTAATTGAGGAGTAAGACATAAAACGTATTTATGGTTTTTGATGTGAGGTTGTTTTGTTACATTTGAAAACATACATTCACAAATTTTAAAAAAATGTTTATTTTTCTGCTTTTTATAAACCTTATTACAGATGTTGGACTATGCATTGAATTCTGGTGTTGTTGATGGTATTATTTTCTATTATTCTCAAGTATGTTCTACTCTTGAAATCCACATCCTAAATCTTGGATCGCTCTACTCTGTGGTTTAGCACGAACCTGTTAATACTTTCTCTACAGTTTTTCCCCTCTCCCCAAACTACAGGTTTGGCTTTCTTGACTAACAACACAGTTTTTCCTAGGTCTATCACAATCAGGAAAGATTTTTCTACTGAAACTCCCTAAATTTTGCGATATGAAATCTCGGCTTCAATGAGTTGGGCTATTTCATAAACCTGTGATTTTATTTGTAAAATATTGACCTTTGAACATGTATTTTTCTTTTTTTTTACTTTTTAAAACATAAATGAATATGCTTTTTAGAGGAAGTGAATACACATCATTTTCATTGATTTTTTTATTATAGTGCCAGTAGTACTTATTACATTGCCTGTTGAAGTGATCTGCTAATACCTTCACTTACCAAGCTAACATGTGAGATTTCAGAGTAGATTTGGTTCCTTACAAAGGGGCCGTGGCCATTAAGATACCAATGATGAATTCTTTTTTTTTTTTTTAATTTTTATGTATTTATGAATAGTCACACATAGAAAAGAGAGAGAGAGAGGCAGAGAAACAGGCAGAGGGAGGGAAAGAGAGAAGCAGGATCATGCACCAGGCAGGCCGATGTCGTGGGACTCGATCAGGGTCTCCAGGACTCGCGCCCTAGGCCAAAGGAGCGCCAAACCGCTGCGCCACTAGGGTTCCCTCCAATGAATGAATTCTTATTACAGTTATCCTAGCAGTCCAGGCACTGGCTGACAGAGTTACTTTTTAACGGAACTCTCTATGTTGTTGGTGAGGTCTTCGTTTTCCTAATTGTTTTTCACTTATGAATGTTATAAAAGTGGGAAATACTTTGGACAAAACTTCATTGATATTTTCTTCTTAACATTTCTATGGCATCAGTTTTGTCAGTTAACATCTTAAATGTCTACATGGAGAAAAACCAGATCCTATTTAATTAAAATAATTGAGTTAAGTTTTTTCTAAAAAACCGTTTCACGTTGTTATATTTTAGAGTGGCTTACTTCATTCTTCTGAGAATTGTATTAGAAAAGACGAGAAGGCAGGAAGGAAATGGTTCATTGACATATTTTATGCTTTCTCATAAATAGTCTCTGACGTAATGGACAATTGCTCTGTGGCATTTGCCATGGTTCACTTTTAAGGAATATAAATCCTAAATTGAAATAAGATAGAGAGAAGGAATAGGGAGAGACAAAAATGGTCCTTAAAAAGAAGTCCAGAAATTACCAGACTTTCAGGAAGAAAAATAAATTAGGTATGATACAATAAAATATTTATTTGTACCTCTATTAGTGACAGAGTTTTTTACCACTACTCAGTTAATAAAATCAAGATGTAAGAGCTCTAATGTCTTGACGTAGTCTCTTTAAATCAGTGTTAGGAGCAAGGGGATTTAATGTGATTCTGGGAAATTTTCTCATGTTAAGACTGTGATGGGGATGCGTCACTGGTGAGTTCCATATTCTATGTGTGGGGAGAGGTGTGTAACTTAGAAACAATGGGTATTTTATTTTATCTTCTTCGTGGATGCTTAACTTTGCTTTATTCATGGCTGTTGCTTAACCTTGT
>NW_024570497.1:0-6742 GCF_018345385.1 Vulpes lagopus | reverse complement strand
ACAGAAATACTAGGAAATCGCTGGGTTGAGCTTGGATGCAACTAGTTTGTGCGGCCAGGACTTTCTACTTAACCTATGACACACACTTCAGGAACGCAATCAGGGGATTAGCGCTGTAAGGGAGCGCGGTGTACGTGGCAGTGGCAGGATTGTGGGAGGACGTCCATAAGCCAACTCTCGCAAGTGTGTATGCTTTGCAGGCAGTGTCTGCTAGGAACACTTTGTGGGAGGTCGGACCGAGCTTCACTCTCATTGAACAAGGCCCTTTGGAATGTTGCATTGAGATCAGATAACCTGAGGGGGAATCCTGTACTTCCCCAAGACATGCTCTTCACACCAACTCTTCGGCACCTAACATACAGGATGCTGGGACCTACGTCTACGGGTAGTCAGAATGCGGGAGCTCAGCCCTGAACTCAGCTCGCACAAGGAAGCACGCCTACAAGCCAGCTTTCAACTAGCTGCGTTCCTCACGGGCACTGAGAACGTAACAGTGTTCTAAGCCAGGAGGTACCCAGAATAGCACTCCACTGCAGCTGGAGAGACCCTCCGGGTCTGCTTATTCCACTTGCGTATCACAAGCCTCTGACAACCGGCTGTGGTGCAGATGTTGGAAACTGTTTCTGCAGGCAGTGTGCAACTGTGAAGGTCTGAGGGTGAGCTCAACTCTCCGAAGTAAGTTGCTTTCAGACAAGGCGTTCAGCTAGCTTCTCTCGTATGTCACTTAGGATGTCGCACCTGGCTCACACAGGAAATACTAGGAAATCGCTGGGTTGAGCTTGGATGCACTAGTTTGTGGGCCGGGACTTTCTACTTACCTATGACAACACTTCAGGAACGCATCAGGGATAGGCCTGTTAGGAGCGCGGTGTACGTGCAGGCAGGATGTGGGAGGACAGTCCATAAGCCCAACTCTCGCAAGTGTGTATGCTTTGCAGGCAGATGTCTGCTAGACACTTTGATGGGAGGTCGGACCGAGCTACACTCTCATTGAACAAGGACCTTTGCAATGTCTGCATTGAGATCAGATACACCTGAGGGGAATCCTGTCACTTCCACATGCTCTTCACACCAACTCTTCCGGGACCTAACATAAGGATGCTGGGACCTACGTCTACGGGTAGTGAGAATGCGGGAGGGTTCTGCCCTGAACTCAGCTCGCACAAGGAAGCACGCCTACAAGCCAGCTTTCAACTAGCTGCGTTCCTCGGGCACTGAGAACGTAACAGTGTTCTAAGCCAGGAGGTACCCAGAATAGCACTCCACTGCAGCTGGAGAGACCCTCCAGGTCTGCTTATTCCACTTGCGTCTCACAAGCCTCTAACAATCCGCTGTGGTTCAGATGTTGGAAACTCTTTCTGCAGGCAGTGTGCAACTGTGAGTGACTGAGGGTGAGCTCAACTCTCCAAAGTAAGTTTCTTTTGGGCAAGGCGTTCAGCTAGCTTCTCTCGTATGGCACTTAGGATGCCGCACCTGGCTCACACAGGAAATACTTTGAAATCGCTAGGTTGAGCTTGGATGCACTAGTCTTGTGGGCCGGGACTTTCCACTTACCTCTCACAACGCTTCAGGCACGCATCAGCTCTAGGCCTGTTAGGAGCGCGGTGTACGTGCAGGCACGATGTGGGAGGGACAGTCCATAAGCCCAACTCTGGGAAGTGTGTATGCTTTGCAGGCAGATGTCTGCTAGACACTTTGATGGGAGCTAGGACCGAGCTACACTCTCATTGAACAAGGACGTTTGCAATGTCTGCATTGAGATCAGATACACCTGAGGAGAATCCTGTCACTTCCACATGCTCTTCACACAACCTCTTCCGGCACCTAACATAAGGATGCTGGGACCTACGTCTACGGGCAGTCAGAATGCGGGAGGCTCCTGCCCTGAACTCAGCTCACACAAGGAAGCACGCCTACAAGCCAGCGTTCAACTACCTGCGTTCCTCGGGCACTGAGATTGTAACAGCGTTCTAAGCCAGGAGGTACCCAGAATACCACTCCACTGCAGGTGGAGACACCCTCCAGGGCTGCTTTTTCCTGGTGCGTCTCACAAGCCTCTGACAACCGGCTGTGGTGCAGATTTTGGAAACTCTTTCTGCAGGCAGTGTGCAACTCTGAGGGACTGAAGTTGAGCTCAACTCTCCGAAGTAAGTTGGTTTCGGACAAGGCATTCAGCTAGCTTCTCTCGTATGGCACTTAGGATGTCGCACCTGGCTCTCACAGGAAATACTAGGAAATCGCTGGGTTGAGCTTGGATGCACTAGTCGTGTGGGATGGGAATTTCCACTTACCTCTCACAACACTTCAGGCACGCATCGGGGCTAGGCCTGTTAGGAGCGCGTTGTACGTGCAGGCAGGATGTGGGAGGGACAGTCCATAAGCCCAACTCTCGGAAGTGTGTATGCTTTGCAGGCAGATGTCTGCGAGACACTTTAATGGGAGCTAGGAGCGAGCTACACTCTCATTGAACAAGGACGTTTGCAATATCTGCATTGAGATCAGATACACCTGAGGAGAATCCTGTCACTTCCACATGCTCTTCACACAACCTCTTCCGGCACCTAACATAAGGATGCTGGGACCTACGTCTACGGGCAGTCAGAATGCGGGAGTGTCCTGCCCTTAACTCATCTCGCACAAGGAATAACGCCTATAAGCCAGCTTTCAACTAGCTGCGTTCCTCGGGCACTGAGAACGTAACAGTGTTCTAAGCCAGGAGGTACCCAGAATACCACTCCACTGCAGCTGGAGACACCCTCCAGGTCTGCTTATTCCACTTGCGTCTCACAAGCGTCTGACAAACGGCTGTGGTGCAGATGTTGGAAACTTTTTCTGCAGGCAGTGTGCAACTGTGATGGACTGAGGGTGAGCTCAATTCTCTGAAGTACTTTGCTTTCGTACAAGGCGTTCAGCTAGCATCTCTCATATGACACATAGTATGTAGCACCTGGCGCACACAGGAAATACTAGGAAATCGCTGGTTTGAGCTTCGATGCACTAGTCTTGTGGGCCGGGACTTTCCACTTACCCCTCATAACACTTTAGGCACGCTTCGGGGCTAGGCCTGTTAGAAGCGCGGTGTATGTGCAGGCAGGATGTGGGAGGGACAGTCCATAAGCCCAACTCTCGGAAGTGTGTATGCTTTGCAGGCAGATGTCTGCTAGACACTTTGATGGGAGCTAGGCCCGAGCTACACTCTCAGTGAACAAGGACGTTTGCAATTTCTGCATTGAGATCAGATACACTTGAGGAGAATCCTGTCACTTCCACATGCTCTTCACACAACCTCTTCCGGCACCTAACATAATTATGCTGGGAAATAAGTCAACGGGCAGTCACAATGCGGGAGAGTCCTGCCCTGAACTCAGCTCACACAAGGAAGCACGCCTACAAGCCAGCTTTCAACTAGCTGCGTTCCTCGGACACTGAGAACGTAACAGTGTTCTTAGCCAGGAGGTACCCAGAATACAACTCTACTGTAGCTGGAGACACCCTCCAGGTCTGCTTATTCCCCTTGCGTCTCAGAAGCCTCTGACAAACGGCTGTGGTGCAGATGTTGGAAATTCTTTCTGCAGGCAGTGTGCAACTGTGAGGGACTGAGGGTCAGCTCAACTCTCCGAAGTAAGTTGCTTTCGGACAAGGCGTTCAGCTAGCTTCTCTCGTATGGCACTTAGGATTTCGCACCTGACTCACACAGGAAATACTAGGAAATCGCTTGGTTGAGCTTGGATGCACTAGTCTTGTGGGCCGGGAATTTCCACTTACCTCTCACAACACTTCAGGCACGCATCGGGGCTAGGCCTGTTAGGAGCGCGGTGTACGTGCAGGCAGGATGTGGGAGGGACAGTCCATATGCCCAACTCTTGGAAGTGTGTATGCTTTGTAGGCAGATGTCTGCTAGACACTTTGATGGGAGCTAGGACCGAGCTACACTCTCATTGAACAAGGAGGTTTGCAAGGTCTGCATTGAGATCAGATACACCTGAGGAGAATCCTGTCACTTCCACATGCTCTTCACACAACCTCTTCCGGCACCTAACATAATGATGCTGGGACCTACGTCTACGGGCAGTCAGAATGCTGAAGGGTCCTGCCCTGAACTCAGCTCGTACAAGGAAGCACGCCTACAAGCCAGTGTTCAACTAGCTGCGTTCCTCGGGCACTGAGAACGTAACAGTGTTCTAAACCAGGAGGTACCCAGAATACCACTCCACTGCAGCTGGAGACACCATTCAGGTCTGCTTATTCCACTTGTGTCTCACAAGCCTCTGACAAACGGCTGTGGTGCAGATGTTGGAAACAATTACTGCAGGCAGTGTGCAACTGTGAGGGACTGAGGGTGAGCTCAACACTCCGAAGTAAGTTGCTTTCGGACAAGGCGTTCAGCTAGCTTCTCTCGTGTGGCACTTAGTATGTCACACATGGCTCACACAGCAAATACTAGGAAATCGCTGGATTGAGCTTGGATGCACTAGTCTTGTGGGCCGGGACTTTCCACTTAATTCTCACAACACTTCAGGCACGCATCGGGGCTAGGCCTTTTAGGAGCGTGGTTACGTGCAGGCAGGATGTGGGAGGGACAGTCCATAAGCCCAACTCTCGGAAGTGTGTATGCTTTTCAGGCAGATGTCTGCTAGAGACTTTGATGGGAGCTAGGACCGAGCTACACTCTCTTTGAACAAGGACGTATCCAATGTCTGCATTGAGATCAGATACACCTGAGGAGAATCCTGTCACTTCCACATGCTGTTCACACCACCTCTTCCGGGACCTAACATAAGGATGCTGGGACCTACATCTACGGGCAGTCAGAATGCGGGATGCTCCTGCCCTGAACTAAGCTCACACAAGGAAGCACGCCTACAAGCGAGCTTTCAACTGGCTGCGTTCCTCGGGCACTGAGAACGTAACAGCGTTCTCAGCCAGGAGGTACCCAGAATACCACTCCACTGCAGCTGGAGATACCCTCCATGTCTGCTTATTCCACTTGCGTCTCACAAGCCTCTGACAAATGACTGTGGTGCAGATGTTGGAAACTCTTTCTGCAGGCAGTGTGCAAGTGTGAGGGAGTGAGGGTGAGCTCAACTCTGCGAAATAAGTTGATTTAGGACAAGGCGATCAGCTAGCTTCTCTCATATGGCACTTAGGATTTGCACCTGGCTCACACAGGAAATACTAGGAAATCGCTGGGTTGAGCTTGGATGCACTAGTCTTCTGGGCCTGGACTTTCCACTTACCTCTAACAGCACTTCAGACACGCATCGGGGCTAGGCCTGTTAGAAGCGGGGTGTACGTGCAGGCAGGATGTGGGAGGGACAGTCCATAAGCCCAACTCTCGGAAGTGTGTATGCTTTGCAGGCAGATGTCTGCTAGACACTTTGATGGGAGCTAGGACCGAGCTACACTCTCATTGAACAAGGACGTTTGCAATGTCTGCATTGAGATCAGATACACCTGAGGAGAATCCTGTCACTTCCACATGCTCTTCACACAACCTCTTCCGGCATCTAACATAAGGATGCTGCGACCTACGTCTACGGGCAGTCAGAATGCGGGAGGGTCCTGCCCAAAACTCAGCTCATACAAGGAAGCACGCCTACAAGCCAGCGTTCAACTAGCTGCGTTCCTCGGGCACTGAGAACGTAACAGTGTTCTAAGCCAGGAGTACCCAGAATACCACTCCACTGCAGCTGGAGACACCCTCCAGGTCTGCTTATTCCACTTGCGTCTCACAAGCCTCTGACAAACGGCTGTGGTGCAGATGTTGGAAACTCTTTCTGCAGGCCAGTGTGCAACTTGGAGGGACTGAGGGTGACTCAACTCTCCGAAGTAAGTTGCTTTCGGACAAGGCGTTCAGCTAGCTTCTCTCGTATGGCACTTAGGATGTCGCACCGTGGCTCACAAGGGAAAAACTAGGAAATCGCTGGGTTGAGCTTGGATGCACTAGTTTTGTGGGCTGGGGATTTCCACTTACCTCTCAAAACACTTCAGCACGCATCGGGGCTAGGCCGGGTAGGAGCGCGGTAACGTGCAGGCAGATGTGGGAGGGACGGTCCATAAGCCCAACTCTCGGAAGTGTGTAGCTTTGCGGGCAGATGTCTGAGGTTTGAGGGAGCAAAACCGACTCCCTTTTGAAAAAGGCGTTTGCAATGTCTGCATTGAGACAGATACACTGAGGGAACCCCTGTCATTTCCCAATGCTCTTCACACAACCTTTTTCCGGACCTAATAAGGGGCGGGCCCTACTTTTGGGAGTCAAAATTCGGGGTCCCCCCTAAAATCACCCCCAAAAGGGGAAGCACGTAAAACCCACTTTCAATAGCTGCTTTGGGCACTGAAAAGAACAGTTTTCTAACCGGGGTCCCCAAAATTTACACTCCACTGCATTGGAGACACCCTCGGTTGCTTTTTCCCAGGGGTCTCAAAACCCTCTGAAAAAAGGCTGTGGTGCAATTTTGGAAAAACTCTTTCTGCGGGCAGTGTGAAAATGTGAGGGACGGGGGTAGTCACTCTCCGAAGTAAGTTGGTTTTGGGGAAAGGCTTCAGTACTTCTCTGAAGGGCCTGATTCGCCCCTTCCACAAAAATATTAGGAAAATCGCAGGGTTGAGCTTGGAGCATAGTTTGGGCCCGGGATTTTCCCCTCCTTCACAACATTCAGGCCGCATCGGGCTAGGCCCTGTTAGGGCGGGTTTTTAAGCAGCCGGATGTGGGAGGGACGTCCTTACCCAAACTCTGGGGGAG
>NW_024570496.1:0-6898 GCF_018345385.1 Vulpes lagopus | reverse complement strand
AGATTACTCATTCTAATTTTAACTTCTGGAAGTTACTGCATTTTTTTTCCTTCAGTAAGTACTTGGGTGGCCACTGAACATCTTTAATTATTGAAAAAGAGAATGTCTTTTGCTTGGAAAGAGCCTTACCTTACTATTTTCTAGCAATACTAGAGAGTTGAGAACATATTTTTGGTCTGATCTGTCACATAATACATCCCCTGCATATTTTTGTTCCTTTGGTTTTGGAAAAAACCATTGTTAACGATCATATAGTATAATGAATTATGAGGGGCTGATATGAGTGTATAGTAATAGCATTCTCTTTATAGAAAATAGAAGCAAAAAAGTGATCATACTTGTGTTCCCAATCAACTCATGTTTGAAAAGGAGCTTTAAAAAAAGACTTTTTTGATATTAAAAAAAGAAAATAAACAAGTTTAATGATACAAAGACACATTTCAGTTATAGAATTTCAGTATATAGAAAATTAAACAGCCATTACGTATTACATAATAACTTACATTATTTCAAATTAAATTATGGCATGTGTAGTTTTATTATGGAACTAAACCTCAAATATTGAAAATAATCAATTCAATAATTTTAAAGTACAAGTTTACAAATGAATTAAAAATGGCAGATACCACTATATTTCCTGATTGTGCAAAGTAAAATTCAGTAAATTAACTACCGTCTGTTTAAACATGTGTGCTATCAATAATTTACATGATTTTAAAGAAAAACAATTGTAGGTATACCGATTAGGTTCCCACAGAATACTTATTTAAGATATAATCTCAAGCTATTGGATAAAGAATCCACTCCTTGATTGCATCAATATTCATAGGCATGTGATTAAATCTTTTTCATGTGTTAACTTTCTAAGAATGACTTACATAGTGCTGTTTTTAAATAATTAATCTGTTATAAATATGTACCTTAACAGACTTTGAGCAGTGCTGTTCATGCATTAAAATAATATAATCTTCTTAAAGCTTAATTTCCAATCATCTTTTATACACTGACTTTACTTGATAAATGGAAACTAAAGTGAAGGAGAATATCATTTCACTGGTGGTTTTCAGAGCCAGATTGAATGGGCATGTTGTTCCATTCAGTTTGTGAGGACATAATTGGAAGCCACAAAGCCTTCCATAAAATGCAAGCTTTTTTAAAGCAAAGAGTGCACTAAATAAAGAGGTTGATAAAAGTATGTTGAAGTATTTTTACTACATGTTGGGTCCCCTGTAAGCAAGTATGTGGGTAAAATGGAAAAGCTAAAAACAGAAAGTCATACACACAGAAACATTGGTTTTTAAAAAAGTAATGCAGGTAAGACTTTTTCGTTTAATATATATTGATGAAACACCCTATATTGGTCATAATTTTCACAAAACAACGTAGAAATCTTCTGTTTCCTGAATTCGATGTAACCAGAGCCCCGATGGCGTATCGAATCAAAGTCAGCAGGAAGCTCATCACAGCATATTAAAGATGAGAGAGTTGTCAGATTCATGGAGATATGACTGTGAAGCAGCAAGTAGAATTGGAGTGCACCAAAAGAGCAAGTACCTTGATATTTTGAATGTAAGTTTTAGTTTTCATTTTGTATGTTTATTAAACAACTTTTTTCTGCTTTGACAAGTAATGAATTTTAGTAGGATCATCGAAATACCTTGTTAGCTCATGATTTGGTGATGCATAGCTCTTAGATCTATTGTATTGGCAATTCAAAGTCAGTTAATATAGAGACATCAATGGTGTTTTAAAAGGACATTTCACAGTACCTCTATAGTTCAATGGTTTTGAATACGACTTATCCTGAAACTTTGATTTTTCTTTTTGAATGTTTAACCCAAACACATACAATTGAATTGCATAGTTATCAATAATGGTCATAATCTATTCTTAGAGTTTTAGTCTGTTTATTTATAATAGTAATAGTCCTGTGTATCAACTGTGTAGTTATTTTGTTAAATTATTTTGCATCCACATAAGATATGAAATACTGTTTTTTCAGATGATTGTATCAGCATTTCATATTTTATCAGAGTAGTGTTTATTGTCTGTAAGTGTGAATTATGAACAAGTAGGAATTAATGATTTGGGGAATATGAAGGCTAATGCACAATCAACCTTCCATCACAGAGTGGGATTTTTTATAGAATAATTTCCATATAATGTTTCTAAAAAGGAAGAAATTTAATATTATTTTTCAGTGAATATTCAGAATCATCATGTTGGAGATTCTCTGATGTTTGAGAAGACATAACGGTCAAGTGTGGAAGATAAACCATCTCTTATTGGCATAACATTGGAGAATTTCTTGTGCGTTTAATATTGATAAAATGTGATTAATAACTGTTAAATATGATGTTTCTTCGTGAAAATTGCCTTTAGAAAGTAAATATTTCCTCAAAACAGAACACAAATATTCCATGTTTATTTTACATATTCATAAGTGTTTCTTGTGAAGAAATTCATGGAAAGGCCAATTAATTACAAAAAAGTAAGGATAATAAATTAATTATTTCACAAATTGCAGGTTTCATTTTCTAAAGGTAAGAAACTTCCAAGAAAGTCCTTTTATGTCACCATACATCTTAAAAAAATAGAGACCAGCAAAAAAAATGCATAATTAATGTATGCACGAGAGAAGAAGTGAACAGAATAACTATTTAGCTTTATTCCTAACACTATTTTCTGCTATTTCCACGATATTTTATATGTATAATATGTCACGATATTACTAGATATATCTTTTTTCAATCAACAGCATTTGTACAAATTATGAACATTTCTCAATTTTTAACATCTTTGTTTATATTTTGTAATTCAAAATAAGTATCTAATCAAAATTTACCTTACCATTTTTTTACTTATTTAAAATGTGACCTGCTAGCAAAAATTAAGGGTGCCAAAAACCTGATTTATATAGAGCTGCCAACCAGTTTTGGAGGGCGATGTCATAGAATACTTCCAACCATTTTCTCACTGTGCCAACGAATGGTAGCATCATATCTCTTAATAAAACGTAATTTAGGCTTTTTCCTCCTTCGCATTTTGTAAATATTAAATGTCTATTTTACATATATCCTAGAATTACTACAAATGATTGCTAAAAGTACCTCAGAAAAGTGGAGCTCATTAGAAATGAGCATTGTTGATATTTCCAAAACAGATACGTCTACTTCCAGAGGCAAAATAGGATAATATATCAGAGCTAGTATGGTGCTAATTAAGTTGTTTGCATGCATCCCTGGACCCTTGATTTCATATACTGAAATTAAAAGAAGGTAAAGGGAAGAAATTTGATGGGGCTTCATTATACTTAACCATGTTAAAAATGCTTTTAACTCAAGCTAGTCACATCCTACAATCCTAGAACTTCTTAATTTCCTCCATGCATGCCTACCAGATTTTGTTGTGTTCATTATGAAATAAATAACAAGTTATAATTAAGGTCTCAATTTCTGTTCTGTTTTAAAACTTCCATTGAAAAGAATTTAAAATGCCATACAAGGAGCAAACTGAGAATCTTTCATTAATAAGCTGTTTAAGATTTTAAATTGGAACTCAGATGACCGTAACACCAAAAATTGAATAAAACAGAGCTCATGCTTCATTAGACCTCTGTATTGAGAAGATTTAAATCAAACCTCAAACTTGCATCAAATTTTTCAAGAGATAGATGGAGAAAAATATCAAGATCCTGTGAAATGCTGAGTATAAGGAAATGAGAATTTTTAGTTATTACTGATTTCAAATAGGTAGAAAGCAATAGGGTATACAAATGATTGTATATAGCAGTACAAATTGCATGTTCTGTGATCTTTCTACTACCATGAAACTTAACATCACACACACACAAAAACATGCTTAGGATACTCTTTTGTCAAGGCTAATATAACGAAGTACAAGTTGTTTTTGATCACAGAGCATTTTCTCGTTAGCATTAAAGGTATAGACATTGTTGGCCTTTTATTTTCGAATATAATATGTTTAGAATAAAGCTCACCAAGCAAATGATACAGTTCACATATTTAGTTAGCCAGAATCAAAAGAAAACAACTTTCTTTGTAAAAGAAATTCCTTGAGAATCTTTGAACATTCCTTGAATTGTTGTTGCAACCTGTTGATTAGAAGCTGGCTAGGTCAATCTATTTCAAAGATAATAAAATACTTTGTCTCAACTATGAACCATTGCTTAATAATTTTTGTTATTTTTATGATACTTATAGAGCATGTGATCAGTTTCTTTCCTTTAACAATTAAATATTGAATTTTCTTTTTATTTAGTAAGAATAATAATGAGAAATAAAATACCCCTTGATGAAAATATTATTAATATAGTTTTGGCCTGAAGTTATGATGCCAAATAAAAGGGCAAAATGTTAACAGTTTTTACATATGGAATGCCTGCATATGTGTCCACCCATTATCTAGAAGCAAACATTTACATAACCTCCAGGGATTTCTCAAGCTCCTTTGTAATCTATTCTTTCATTCTCCTCCCCAGCAACTGTTAGTCTACTTACCTATCACTATTATTTAGTTGCACTTCCAGAACTTTATATACAAGTGAATCGTACATTGATTTTATTTTTTTTACTAAGCACTTCAGATCAACATACATTGATAATGTTGACTATGAATAAAAAATTTATAATTTGTTTCTGTCATTGCATTGTGTGAATAAAACAAAGTTATTTTATTATCACCAGTTTAATGGCATTTGAATTTTTAAGTGCTGGCCATTAAGAAAAGCTCATGTGAACATTTTTGAACATGTGTTTAGGGATTTGTTCTTTTTTCTAGAATAAAAATGTCTCTTTGAAGAGCAAAAAGAATTTTAATTTTGTTCCAGTCCAATCTTATCAAATGGACTCACGATATTTTTTCATGTTCCATCTAAGAAATCCATTACTAACCTACGACCACAAAACAGAATTATGAGACTAAGGCTTTCCTTTTACTTTATTTTATTATTTTATTTTATTTATTTTATTTTATTATTTGTTTTAAAGAGTTTTATTTATTTGATAGACAGAGCACAAGAGCAGTGGGATGAGTGCGGTTTAAAGAGAACAGACTCCGCAGCTGAGTAAGGAACCTGATGCAGGGCTCAATCACAAGACCCGAGATCATGACCTGACGAAGGCAGTCCCTTAAGCACTGAGCCACCCAGGCACCTCTAGGCTAGGCTCTATTTTTAATGTTTTGTTGATTTGGATTTGCAGATATCCTATGATCTATTTTGGATTCATATTTTGTGGAGTTAATATATATTTATTGTTTTCATACAAATCAAAAATGACCTCAGCACTAATTCTGACTTTCCTTTTTTCTAGCTAAGGATTTGGTCAATATTGTTGATATTATAAATCCTAGCTGTGGACTTGTAATTTACATTCTGTGTATAAAAAATCTATTTTCTAGATTGTTGATTTCCATTTTAATTTTTCAATATTTCCCATTCATAATTTTGGACTTTGCTTCGATCTTGTTTATATTATAATATTTCCTTGAATGAAATAAGTCATTTACTTTAAATATTTCTTATTTTCTAATACCATATCAGACTCTACCTTTTGCCAACTAAACAATACTTCACACCATAATCCAAAAATTTATAATATGTTATAATTTTATTGTCATTTATTTGAAAAATTTTTCTAATTTCTAGTGATTTCATCATTGTCCATATTTATTTGGAAGGATAAATCTCCAGAAATTTAGTGATTTCCTACATATTTGCTATTATTACTTCTAATTTAAATTCAATTTTGTATAAAAATAACCCCTTAGGTCACCTGGGTGGCTCAGTGGTTGACATCCCTACCTTTGACTCAGGCCATTGATCCTGGGTTCTTTAGGATGAGTCCCGCATCAGGCTCACATAAGGAACCTGCTTCTCCCTCAGCTTATGTCCTCAGCCTCCCTCTCTGTGTCCTCTCAAGAATAAAAATAAAATCTTAAAAATAAATAAATTAAATAAATAAATAAATATAGAAAAAATAAACCCTTGTGTTGATTTTTAGCCATTTTTGCTTATTGAGACTTAGCCCCATAAATGATCTATCTCAACAACTACACAGTGTATATGAAAAGCATATGTATTCTGGTATCATTAGAAATACTGTGTTCTATAAATATCCAATAGATAGAGGTAGGTGACACTGTTTGTTTACATCTTCTGTCTTTACTGACTTTTTTTAAGAGCTGTTTTAATATGACAGTGAGAGTTGTTAAAATCCTCTACCCATGATTGTGAACTTTTTCTCTCGTCCCTTTAATTCTGTTGATTTTTGCATCACGTATCTTAAGTTCATTGAGGCCAAGCTCATTTTATAGCTTGATTTGTATCATTTCTATTTCTGCTAAAACCAATGACAAAACAAACTTAATTGCTGAAACACCCAATACTTTATTGTTCAGTTTCTGGAGGTCAGAGGTTCAAAATTATTTTACATTGAAATAAAATGTCAGAATGCTGTTTTCCCTATGAGCTCTAGGGCAGATTGTTTTCTGTCCATTTTCATCTTCTAAAATCTGCCCACATTTTTTTGGCTCTTGGTCCTCTAACATCTTTAAACCACGATGGCAGATGAGTCTCTCCTCACATCACCTCATCTAATAGTCTGGGGCTCTTCTCATTTCTCTTGTCTCCTGACTTTCCATTTACATGAGACCCACAGTGGATAATCCGGGAATTCTTCTCAAATAACATATTTAACTTCATCACAGCAGCGAGTTCCTTTTACATGTAAAATGACATCTTGCAGTTCAGAGATGATGAGTGAATTTCTTTGGAGGGCAGGTCATTGTTTTGCTCTCCCACCATATAGTTTTCCTCATGAATTATTATTTTTCCCTTATTTCTCCACTAATATTGGCCGTAGAAATTACTTAGCCT
>NW_024570495.1:0-6907 GCF_018345385.1 Vulpes lagopus | reverse complement strand
AGTTTCTAGACAGACATCTGTCTGCAAAGTATACACTCTTCCGAGAGTTGGGCTTATGGACTGTCCTCCCACATCCAGCCTGCACGTACACGAGCTCCTAAACAGGCTAGGCCCCGATTTGTGCTGAAGTGCTGTGGAGGTTAGTGGAACGTCCCGGCCCACTGACTTGTGCAACCATGCTCAACCAGCGATTTCTTTACTAGCTCCTGTTGTGGGGCAGGGCGCGACATCCTAAATGCCTACGAGAGAAGCTACTGAAAACGCTTGTCCGAGGAAAACGCAACTTACTCTCGGCAGAGTTGAGCTTACACTCAGTCCCTCACAGTTGCACAATGCCTGCAGAAAGAGTTTCCTAATCTGCACCACAGCCGTTTGTCAGAGGCTTGTGAGACGCAAGTGAAATTAACCCAGACGGGGAGGGTGTCTACAGCTGCAGTGAGCGAAGTGGTATTCAGGGGGTACCTCCTGCGCTTAGAACACTGTTTTACGTTCCCTGTACTGTGCACGAGGAACGCAGCTAGTTGAAAGCTGGCTTGTAGGTGTGCTTCTGGTGCGAGCTGATTTCAGAGCAGGGTCCCTCCCGATTCTGACTGCCTGTAGATGTTGTCCCCAGCATCCTTATGTTAGGTGCGGAATGGGGTTGTGTGAAAGTAGCATGTGGAAGTGACAGGATTCTCCTCAAATGTAATCTGATCTCATGCCAGGACATTGCCAACGTCCTGTGTTCAATGAGGTGTAGGCTCTGTCCTTGATCCCATCAAAGTGTTAGCAGGGATCTGCTGCAAAGCCATTACAAAACTTCGAGAGGTGGGGCTTTATGGACTGTCCTCCCACAATCCTTGCCTAGCTCGAATTTACACGCGCTCCTAACAGGCTTAGCCCCCGATTGGTGCCTGTGTTGTGTGAGGTAAGTGGAAAGTCTCTGGCCACCAAGACTAATGCATCCCAAAGCTCAACACAGCCGATTTCAGAGTAGTATTTCCTGTGGAGCCGGGTGCGGACATCCTTACGTGCCATGCGAGAGAAGCTAGATGAACACCTTGTCCGGCAAGCAACTTACTTCGGAGAGGTTGATGCTAACCCTCAGTTCCCTCACAGTTGCACACTGCCTGCAGGAAACGGGTTCCAACCTCTGGCACCACGCGTTTGTCAGAGGCTTGTGAGACGCAAGTGGAATAAGCAGACCTGGAGGGTGTTCTCCAGCTGCAGTGTGGAATGGTATTCTGGGTACCTCCTGGTTAGACCACTGTTACGTTTCTCCAGTGCCCGAGGAACGCAGCTAGATGTAAAGCTTGGGCATGTAGGCTGTGCTTCCTTTTGCGAGCTGGGGGAGATCAGGCAGGACCCTCCCGCATTCTGACTGCCCGTAGATGTAGGTCCCAGGCATCCTTAGTTTGGTGCCAGAAGGTTGTGTGAGCAGCATGCTGGAAAGTGACAGATTCTCCTCAAGTGTATATGGATCTCAATGAAGACATTGCCAACGTCCTTGTTCAATGAGGAGTGTTGCTCGGTCTTTAGCCCCCCATCAAAGTGTCTAGTATGGGTGGGGCCACGGAGGGAGGACAGGGCGAGGTTGTGGGTTTGGGGTCCTGGCGCCCTCACCCACCGGGGTCTCTTTCCCCCTTCCTCCTCCTCCTTCCTCCCCCCCCTTCTCCTCCACCCGCCCCCGGTTGCCCCCCTCACCTTCCCGCTCGCCCCTATTGTTGCGCCCCCGGACTTCCGCACTTCCCCTTCCCACCCGCTCCCCTTTTCCCTCAGTTGCCTGCGGCCTGCAGTTTTTGGCTTTCACCCCCACCAGTGACCAAAGACTTGACACTCAAAAGTCCAGCTCCGGAAACACTGCTCGACATGGACACCGGCGTGTGATTGAAGTGGTGGATGTAATTGTTACTCTCTCCATCCGGCGCTACTTTAGATGGAGGAAGTTGGCAGAGTATCATCGAAAGAAAGGAGAATTCAGTTTAGACGATGGGTGAGGGAGTGGTGCACGTATCAACATCTAGAAGGGAATTGTCCTGAGAGAATTATCACTTTGGTGGGACCCACTAACGCCATCTTCAAAGCCTTCGCTATGATCATTGACAAACTTGGAAGAGGACATCAGCAGCTCTTTGACCAATAGCCAGCTGCCAGTAGGAACCCCAGTTACCCTGAGGTGGTGGTCCCTGCTAGTCAGTGTGGCTCTCTCTTTGGGAAAAGGTGGTTGCAAGATCAAGGAAGTTACGAGAGAGTACAGGGGCTCAGGTTCAGGTGGCAGGGGATATGTCCAACTCAACTGAGCGGGCCCACACATTGCTGGCATTCCGCAATCCATCATTGTGTGTAGTGAAACAGATCTGCGTGAGTCATGTTGGAGTCCCCCCGAAGGGCCGTGTCCATCCCGTACAGGCCCAAGGTCCAGTTCTCAGTCATCTTTGCAGGTGGTCAGGACAGGTACAGCACAGGCAGCGACAGTGCGAGCTTTCCCCACACCACCCCGGCCATGTGCCTCAACCCTGACCTGGAGGGTCCACCTCGAGAGGCCTTATACCATTCAAGGAACAGTATGCCATTCCACAGCCAAGATTTGACAAGCTGCACCTGTTGGCAATGCAACAGTCTCATTTCCCACGAGCATGGCAACACTGAATTCAGTGGCATTTGAATCAGCTCTCCAGAGGTGAAAGGCTATTGGGGTCTTGGATGCATACTGCTCAGGACGACTACTTCCATGTAAACTCACTATTCCAAAACGATTTGATTGGCTGCATATCAGCGTCAGGCTCCAAACTCAATGAGATCCGTTCAGATGTCTGGGGGGCGCAGATCAAACTATTGCGAACCCAGTGGAAGGGATCTATGATAGGCAGGTTACCATCAATGGATCGCTTGCCCGCATTAGCCTGGTCAATATCTAATCAATGTCAGGCTTTCCTCAAGAGCACGGGGTGGCATGGGGAAAGCAGCTTAGAACAATGCAGATTCATCCCATTATCCTTTCTGCTGGTCACCACCACCATGTTCCATCTGTGTAGTTTCTGAACAGTCAGCGATTCCAGGTTTTAAATAGTTTGTAAATTTTCAGTTTCTACACACTGTTCATCCACTCGTGATTTTTTATTAAAGCGTTTTAATTCCTTTCTCTGTTCAGCTGTTTTGCTGAGATCCCATTTAGTTTGTTTATAAGCTTCTCCCCCCCCTTTTTTTTGGCTCATGAATTTTTCTGTTTTGTCATGGAAATGTATGAGTGGAATATTATACATTTCAGTTTGTTCTGTAATGTCAGGAATTTTTCAAAAAATTAAAAGATGGACTGGAGCTTTTTCTTGTGAACGAATTGGAATGAGTTTTTTTTTTTTTCTGTGATTAAATTTTTAGTGTTATCTGTCAAATTACTTTCAGATGAACCAAAAAATGGCGATGTGGGCTGGCCATCATCCTGCACCGGATTGCTGCTGCTGCTGCAGTTACTATAGGGAAGAATCACAGCACTGCTTGTGTCTCATTGTGGCAAACCTCACCGAAGGTCGGATGCTCTGCAAGACTTGAGGACAATAGAAGGGGCAAGTCTGGCTCTTTCCTCCAATTTTTCCCTGCCTGGGTCAGGTGTACCTGCTGGGAAGTCGCTCATGCTTCTCAGTACTACGATCTAGCCAGCCGTGTGGATTGGATTCGATTGGATGCGAACCAAGTTTTTTAGCCCTGTCATCACTAGAGATTGAAAACACCACTGGCTTTAGAAGTTTTCCAAAACCATCACTAGATTTTCCAGTGGTTGGACTCGAGGGGCTGGAGAACCCTCTTTAACAGCAAACCATGTTTCTTCTCTGGTTTAAAGAGCACAGGGGACAGCACTAGCTGGTGGAGGGGATGGAATGAGTGCTGCTAAGTTGGCCAGAAATCCAAGAGGTTTCACCTGCCTCTGGGTGCGGGAGGTGGGCAGATATTGGTTGCTGGAGGAAAGGCTTCTCTCTCCCCTTTTTTACCTGCCAATCTAACAGACGCTAGAGAAATTCAAATTCTTTATTTGAATCTTAGCTCAAAGTTCCTCCACATTTAGCGGCCGTGTAAAGCTATAAGAGGGGCACAGAAGTATGACATTGATGATAATGAAATGATGAAAATGATATAAAGTTTTTTTAGACATGGTGTTGAGGGATGCATGATGCAAAGATGATGATGTCTAAGGAGATCGGAGATAGGATCAGATGCTAGGAATGAGAGCTTATAAGAAAATAGTGGAATTGAGACACCTGCTGGATATTGCCTGAGAGCAACTTGTAAAACACTTGGAGGGGATAACAGAGGAAGATCTAAACCTGAAGAAAAGAACAGCACGTGAGTCTGAAAAGACTTATCAAGGAGCTGCGGGCAGCTGGAGTACGAACGGGCTCCGGAGAGAAAAATTAGAGGTCAGCTGGATGAATATCGTTGCAGAGGTGGATCACTCAGGGGAAGGCACTGGAAAGGATTCAGGTTCCCAACTTTGCTGTGGAAGATGACTCTTCTGTGAGTCAGGAAAGAGAAGAGGCAAATAAAGAAAAACAGGTGTCTTCTGGCGGAGTTTTTTGTGAAAGAGATCTAATCAGTGAAATAACTTTAAATAAACTGGCCTTGATTTTTCTTTTATTTTTAAAAAAAAAAGGACATTGCAAACGTTCCTTGTTCAATGAGAGTGTAGCTCATTCGTAGCTCCCATCAAAGTGTATATAGCAATTATCTGCCTGCAAAGCATACACACTTCGAGAGTTGGGCTTCTGGATGCCCCTCCACATCCTGCCTACACGTACACCGTGCTCCTAACAGACCTTGAACCCGTTGCGTGCCTAAGGTGTGAGAGGTAAGTGGAAAGTCCCGGCCAGCAATAATAGTGCATCCAGCTCAACCAGCGATTTCCTAGTATTTCCTGTGAGTGCGAGTGCTACATCCACAGGTCATACGAGAGGAGCTAAACAGAACGCCTTGTCCAAAAGCAACTTCTTCGGAGAGAGATTATCTCCGATGACCTTGGACACCCTCAGGTCCCTCAGAGTGCAATACTGCTGCCCAAACAGTTTCCAACAATCTCGTACCCACAGCCGTTTGTCAGAGGATTGTGAAGAAGCATTGGTAATAAGCAGACGGGAGGGTGTCTCCAGCTGCAGTGGATGGTATTCTGGGTACCTCCTGTGCTTAGATCACTGTTACGTTCTCAGTGCCGAGGCACCACAGCTAGTGGAAAGTTGGCTTCGAGGCGTGCTTCCCTTGGGCGAGCTCTGAGATCAGGGCGGGACCCTCCCGCATTCGGATGCCGTAGACTGGTCATTGATCCTTAAGTTAGGTGCCGGAAGGGGTGTGTGAAAAGCATGTGCAAGTGACCGGATTCTACTCAGTGAAATCTGATTCAATGCAAGAATTGCAAATGTCCTTGTTCAATGAGAGTGTAGCTCGGTCCTAGCCTCCCATCAAAGAGTCTAGGAGACATCTGCCTGCAAAGCTTACACACTTCCAAGAGTTGGGCGTATGGACGGTCCCTCCACATCCTGCCTGCTCGTACACCGTGCTCCTAACAGGCCTTGCCAGATGCGTGCCTGAAGTGTTGTGAGAAGTAAAGTGGAAAGTCCGGCCTCAAGATGTGATCCAGCTCAACCAGACGATTTCCTAGTATTTCCTGTGTGAAGTCAAGTGGGTATCCTAGGGCCATACGAGAGTAAGCTAGCTGAACGCCTTGTGAAAGCAACTTACTTCGGAGAGTTGAGCTCACCCTCAGTCCCTCCACAGTGATCACTGCCTGCAGTGGAATGAGTTTCCAACATCTACACCACAAGCCGTTTGTCCGAGGCTTGTGAGACGCAAGTGGAATAAGCAGACCTGGAGGGTGTCTCCAGCTGCAGTTGGAGTGGGTATATTCTGGGTACCTCCTTGGCTTTAGAACACTGTTACGTTCTCAGTGCCCGAGGATCGCAGCTAGTTGAATGTGGCTTGTATAGGAATGCGGCCTTGTGCGTGAGCTGTGCGTTCAGTGCAGGACCTCCCGCATGTCTGACTGCTCATAGAAGTAGGTCCCAAGCATCCTTATGTGAGGTGGCACAGAAGGGGTTGTGTGAAGAGACATGTGGAAGTGTCAAGATCTCCTCAAGTGTATTGCTCTCAATGCAGACATTTCATACGTCCTTGTTCAAATGCGAGAGTGTAGCTGGTCCTAGTCCGATCAAAGTGTCTAGCGGGACATCTGCCTGCAATGCATACAACTTCCGAGAAGAAATTGGGTTATGGTCCCCCCCACAACATCTCCTCCCATATTCTGGCTGCTCGTACCCCCACTGCGCTCTCACAGGCCCTAGCCCCGTTGCGGTGGCCTGAAGTGTGTGAGAGGTAAGTGGAAAGTACCAGCCACAAGACTAGTGATGCAGCTTCAACCCAGCGATTTCCAACTATTTCCTGTGTGAGCGGGTGCTACATCCTAAGTGTCATAGGAGAGTAGCTAGCTGAACGCCTTATCCAAAAGCAACTTACTTCGGTGGAGTTGTGCTCACCCTCAGTCCCTCACAGTTGCACAACTACGGCAACACAGTTTCCAACATCTGCTCCACAGTCGTTCGTCAGAGCTTG
Source organism: Vulpes lagopus (assembly GCF_018345385.1). NCBI lineage: Eukaryota > Metazoa > Chordata > Mammalia > Carnivora > Canidae > Vulpes > Vulpes lagopus. The sequence goes on along the minus strand of NW_024570495.1, from coordinate 337 downwards.
TGGACGCAAGTGGAATAAGCAGCCCCTGGAGGGTGTCTCCTGCTGCAGTGGAGCGTTTTCACGGTTACCTCCTGGCTTTGAAACACTGTTCCGTTCTTCACTGCCCGGGAACGCCGCTTGTTGAAAGATTGGCTTGTTGGCGTGCTTCCTTGTGCGAGCTGAGTTCAGGGGCAGGACCCTCCCGCATTCTGAATGCCATAGATGTAGGTCCCAGATCTTATGTTTTCTTAGGTGGCCGGATGAGGTTGTGTGAACGAGCATGTGGAAGTGGGACAGGATTCTCCCTCAAGTGTATCTGATCTCACAGACATGCAAACGCCCTTTTCAAGGAGAGTGT
>NW_024570494.1:0-6972 GCF_018345385.1 Vulpes lagopus | reverse complement strand
TGGTAGGGAACATGATGGCCTCGAACATATAGTTGCAAAGCAGGGCTACCAGCGATAGCTTACCCAGATTTGACAGGACTAAAAGTATACAGACAACACACCCCACAGCGCAGATCAGCAACATCGTTGTTGCCTTGATTCGGCGCATAATCCAGGAACCGAGGAATCTGCCTACCATAAAGAATGCCAGCGCACAAGTCAGGGCTACGGAAGCCGTGCGGTCGTCCATCCATTCATGCCCGTAACGAAATTGATGAAGTAGGAATTGATTGAAATCTCTGCCACTTCATAGCTCAGCAAAGCCAGAAGTCCAAACACGAACATCTTGTGATGGGAAAAGAGTTTGCTGATATTAGAACCGGCTGCCTCATCTTCTGCTGTTGCCACATGACTGATTTCCGGTAAATCTACACGTGAGAAAACCAGAGCTATCACCAGCACCAGAATACCCAGAATGGTATAAGGCACCACCACATTGCCGCCCTCTTCGGTCTGGTTGAAGAGGAACTGACCGATGCAAAGTGTGGCAAAAATACCACCCAATCCATTAAACGACTGCGATAAGTTCAGTCGGCTGGTAGCCGTTTCCTTGGCACCCAGTTCGGTAACATAGGGATTGGCGGCTGTTTCCAGAAATACCAAACCGCACCCGATAATGAAAAGGCAGAGCAGGAATGCTGAGAAACTGCCCACCGTAGCACCCGGGATAAAGAGCAAGGCGCCCACACCAAAGAGGAGCAGACCGAAGACTACTCCACGGCGATAACCATACCGGTTGATAAAAAAGCCAGCAGGTATTGCCATCAGGAAATAACCCAGATAGGTGGTAACCTGAATAAGGGCGGAATGAGTAATACTGATGTGCAGAGCATTCTGGAAGTGCTTGTTGAGCACATCCAGAATGGCACGAGCGAAGCCCCACAAAAAGAAGAGCGACGTAATGAGAATGAATGGGACAAGATATCTCCTGTCGGTTGTCTGATTTGTATCTGTCTGGTGTTCTGTTAACATATTCATAAGGCATTCATTTTAGCTGGGAACAAAGGTAAGGCTTTTCGATGGAAATTCCAAACTTTCCCAGGATTATTTGTTGTTTATATCAAATATAATTGTCTTTACAGCCAGATGAAATCTCCGTTCATCGACGCTGAACGGCGGTTCAACGTCTTTGAACGGCGGTTCAACGTCGCTGAACGGACATTCAACGTCGATGAACGAAGATTTTATCTGATAGTAAATACATCTTTAACTAGAAATAGAACGTTTCTGATGGCTATTCAGAGACAACTCTTCCCGTCATTCCTTCGGAATCAAGACGGCTCCCTCCTGCTTCTTACCATCCATCAGAATTCTCATCGGGTGCTCAAAGCGTACATGACGGACATATTGCGTCTCCTCTACAGCCAGCATTGCATCCAGGATTTCCTTATTTACAAAGCCGCCTTCACCTGTATTTGTATCTACCGTAAAGTATCCCACGCCAAAAGAGGTGAGGTTCTGGAAGAAGTGAGTACCCTGACTAGGATCGATATTGTAATTCTTCAGAGCCACCTCTACGATAACCCGGGCAGCGCTGATATGCGGCCATTTTACAGGTACACCCAAATAATGGTCGCTGGAGCCCCAACGGCCAGGACCTATCAGCACATAGTTCTTGCCGTCAGCAAGGAACTTGCGGTTGATTCGTTCTATATCATCGGCTACATAAAAATTATTCATCGCAGAGAAGTGGTCATCATACTTCACATAAACCACATCAACCACATCTTCGCTGATGCCATGACCCAGCGAATTGTGCGAACGCAACAGGCAGTCGGAATCAGGGATAGCCTTCACATCTTCATCAAGCATCTCCTTGGCATCAACGATAGGACGAATCTGAAGAAGATAGAATTCGCAAGTCCTGTCATTATTGATATTGCAGGCAAACTCTATCTCCACAGGTCTGCGCATAGCCCCTGCTCCATACTTCATCGACATCTGCAGTATCTCTGGCAAAGGCACCACTCCATGCTGGAGCACACTTGAGAAAGTTATCAGTTTGCGGCCATTCTCATAGACTCCATCATTGATGACCTGATCGTATGGATCGAAAGTAGATGCGATATAGGTAAGGCTCTGGTCTTCTACGGCATCCTTCACTCGGAGTTTAAGAATATTAAAGCCATCATCTACCTTGAAATCATTGCCCACATGCTTCATATCCAGCGCATAGAACTGGGTCTGGGTGTCGCGCAGAGCCAGCTCAGGTTTCCGATGTCTGGAGCACCTGATTCGGATGGTAAGGACAAACACGAAGGGTCTGACCTCCATCTACGATATATTTACCCAAGCCCAAGGCCAGACTGGCTATACCCTCTTCAGCCTCTTCATCACCTATCGGATAATAATTGAGCGAACGGAGCACACCGCTCATGGTAGGATAAAACCTTGTACCATAGTCTTTGCCCACAACCTGCTGCAAGATAACAGCCATCTTTTCCTGATCGATGACATTGCTCGTTGCGGTCATGTAAGCCTTCGAGTCGCGATAGAACACAGAAGCATAGACACCCTTGATGGCACAGGCCAGCATCTGCAGCATCTGATACTTATCTTCCAGATACGGAATCATATAGGTAGAATAGATACCGGCAAACGGCTGATAGTGGGCATCTTCGAGCAGCGAACTTGAACGGATTGCGATAGGACTCCTGGTTGCCTCAAAGAAGGTGAAGAAGTCGGCTATCAGCGAATCGGGCAGCTGGGCATGCAGGAAGTGCTTCAGAATCTCATCGTCGCTAGCATCACTCAAAGCTATCGGATAGAGATTGTTGCTCATCATAAATTCATCAAAGATATCGGTACAGAGCACAACGGTCTCGGAATCTGCACGGTGGCATTCTCAAACTGATTGAACTCAGGGTGACGCTTGATGACATTGTCCAGGAATGCAAGACCTCTACCCTTTCCGCCCAGGGAGCCTTCTCCGATACGGGCAAAGTGGGCATACTTGTCAAACTTCATGCGGTCGAAAACAGCCACTACACCGATGTTTTTCATGTGACGATACTGCACGATGGCATCGAAGATAATCTGTCGGTGAGCATCTACATCCTGTAATTTTTCCCAGGTAACATGCTTCAGGAAAGCTGATACAGGGAAGATGGCACGAGCACAAAGCCAACGGCTCATATGGTTGCGGCTGATATGATAGAGCATGGAATCGTTAGGAATATTGAAGATGTTATCCTGCAATTCCTTCAAACTATGAATGCGCATAATCTCCTCATGAGTCTTAGGATCACGGAATATGAAATCGCCAAAGCCCATGTGCTCTTCCATCAGACGGCGAAGATCTACGCTCATCTTCTTCGAGTTCTTGTCAACAAAGCGGAAACCTTCTGCCTCTGCCTTCGCACGGTTCTCACTTTCAGAACTTTCTATGATGAGCGGAACGAAAGGATCATTCTTCCTGATATAACGGAAAAGTTGCAAACCTGCATCTGGACATTTCTCGCGACCGAAAGTATCCGTACGATGCTTAGGCTTCTCTTCAGGCATCACTTCATTACCAAAAGCTTTGGCAGCACTCTTTAACGGGAAACGTGCATCGCTGATTACACCCAACGTGTTATCAGAATACTTATCATACAGTTTCTGGGCTTCCTCGTAAGTACGAGCCAAGACCACCTTAGGACGGCCACGCATACGCATGGTAGCCGCATGCCGGTTCAGAGCCTCCTGAGAAAAAGTTCTTGCTCTGCTCCAATATGTAATTATAGAGATTAGGCAATATAGAACTATAGAAACGGATAGAATCTTCTACCAGCAGAATCATCTGCACGCCTGCTTCCTGTATGTCATGTTCAAGATTCATCTTATCCTCTATCAGCTTGATGATAGAAAGAATAAGATTGGTGTTGCCAAGCCAGCAGAAGACATAATCGAAGATACTCAAGTCTTCATTCTGCATACGCTTGGTAATGCCATGAGAGAAAGGCGTAAGAACAACACAATGGATATTGGGAAACTTACCCTTGATGTCGCGCGCTACGTCGAAGGCATCATTATCAGCATTGCCAGGCATGCAAATCACCAGATCAATGACGGTAGAACGCAGCACAGCAGCAGCCTCTTCGGTAGTAGAAACCTGAGTAAAGGTTGGCGGATAGCGGAGCCCCAGTTCCATATATTCATTATATATCTTCTCTTCGATACGTCCATCATCTTCAAGCATGAACGCATCGTAAGGATTGGCTACAATCAGTACATTGTAGATACGGCGCATCATCAGATTCACAAACGATACGTCTTTCAAGTAGAATTTATTCCACTCCTGAGGTATATTATTTTCCATAAATGAAGTTAAAGTTTGTGCAAAGATACTGATTTTCTGAGATTTACTTGCATCTTTCAACATTTTTTTTTATATTTGTGCCATAAAATATGAAGATATGGTTACAAAATCTTTCATCACAGCCATCTTGGCTATATTCAGCCTGGTTCCATGCTACGGACAAAAGCACCAGCAAGGCAAGGCATCATATTACTCTAAAAGAGCAACAGGTGCCCGTTCTGCAAGCGGCCAGAGAATACATCATGACAGTTTAACATGCGCACATCGGTTTTATCCCTTCGGAACGCACCTCAAGGTTACAAACCTTAGCAATGGCAAGAGTACTATCGTAAAAGTCATCGACAGAGGGCCGTTTGGAAGAGGTAGAATCATCGACCTATCATGGAAGGCTGCAAAAGAAATTGGTATGATTGCACAAGGCGTAGCTTCTGTAAAAGTTGAAAGGGTGGAAAAACCGATTCCTTACAAGCCAGAGGACACAAAATGCCTAAAGTTGATTTCGAAGTGGCTGAAACTGAATATGAATTTCCAAACAAGTGGGGAACTACTGACAGGAATAAGGAAAATCATCACAGCAGTAAAAAAGAAACAAATAAAATTACTTCAAAGGTAATAAATAAAACAGAACACCATAAAAGCAAAGAGGTGACAAAGGCTGAACTAAAAAAGCAAAATACAGATAAAGCAAAAAGTAAAGGCGAGAATCATCATTGATTCTCGCCTTTACCTTTTTTATTTATAACGGAATCCTAAAATAAGATACTATCATACAAATTCATGATCTTACCGGAATCTTATCTGGATTTTGTCGGAATATCAAACTGATTAACCTTGGAAATCGTCTTACCGCCTTGTATCACTGAAACACAGAAACAAGCAGTACCATTCTTCAAACGGTTATCAGCCTTGACCATTGCTGTATAGCGAATCACATGGCCAGGAGCAATACTTTCTACATGAACACTTGGAGATATGAAAATATGCTTATTGCCGGTAGTCTCAATAACGGTAGGAACTACATCATACAACGTGTGAGCTCCGTTATTTCGGATTTCAAAAATAACCTTGGCTGTTTCATTCCGATTCAAAGTATTGTCCTCATTTGAATCAACAAAACGAGCATTCATTATTTCAAAGATGATGAATAAGCATAATTCTGACCAAGTTCTTCCAGTGTAGAACTAGGAATAGTGGCAACAGGCTGCTGAGCACTGTAACTTCCGGTATAATCCCTATCATTGAAATCATAAATCCTATCATCACCAGAATTAGTAGAATCAAAGATTTCGTCATTGGAATAAACAGGTGAAGATTGCTGAGTAAACTCCATCCTGATAAGAATGATGATCACGGTGTGATCTATCTCGATAAACAGATTCTCTTGCTGCTGGGATTTCTGGTCAGCCTGACTACCAATGGCCGCTCCAACTGCAGCACCGCCAGCCATGCCGATAATAGTACCCATATCTGAACCTCTAGGACCACCAGACAAGCCACCGATAGCAGAACCAAGAATAGAACCAAATGTGGCACCAGCATAAGCACCACTTCCAGTATAAGTATCGCAGCTACTCAACAGCAAAGAAGAGCAAGCTACAAAAAACATAATCTTTTTCATTCTTCATTAAGCTTTAAATTTCTGCTGCAAAGATACAAAGAACTAAAAGAATAAAAACAAAAAAAGCCCTAATAATGATAAGGAAAAACCCTAAAAAAGCAAATAGTTTTGATTAGAGACAAAAAAAGCGCCCTTGTCAAAACAAGGACGCTAAATTTATCTGAGATGATTGAAAATTATTCAGCCTTTGGAGCCTCCTCAGTTGCAGGAGCCTCAGTCTCAGCTACAGGAGCCTCTTCAGCCTTTGTTGCCTTACGACTACGACGAGTCTTCTTAGCAGTAGCCTTCTGAGTCTTAGCCATATTCTCATCAAGTCAACGAGCTCGATGAAAGCAATCTCAGCTGCATCACCCTGACGGGTACCCAACTTGATTACACGAGTGTAACCACCTGGACGGTTAGCTACCTTCTCAGCTACCTCACCGAAGAGAGCCTTAACAGCATACTTATTCTGAAGATAACGGAAAAACTACACGACGTGAAGTTGTTGTATCGTTCTTAGAACGAGTAATCAATGGCTCAACATACTTCTTAAGAGCCTTTGCCTTTGCGAGGGTCGTAGTGATTCTTTTGTGCTCGCTCAAGATAAGTGATGAAGCCATGTTAGCCAACATCGCGTTACGATGAGAAGCAGTACGACCTAAATGGTTGAATTTCTTATTATGTCTCATTTTTTGTTTTTGCTTTTTGGACTACGAACCTTTAAGATTCCTTGTCTAATTTATACTTTGAAATATCAGTTCCAAAAGACAGATTCAGACTCTCGAGCAAATCATCAAGCTCTGAGAGCGATTTCTTACCAAAGTTGCGGAACTTCAAGAGGTCAGTCTTGTTAAACTGAACCAAATCACCAAGAGTCTCAACATCAGCTGCCTTCAAGCAGTTGAGGGCACGAACACTAAGATTCATGTCTACGAGACGAGTTTTAAGCAACTGACGCATATGAAGAACCTCTTCATCAAACTCCTGATTACTCTCCTGATCCTGTGTCTCAAGAGTAATCTTCTCATCAGAG
>NW_024570493.1:0-9113 GCF_018345385.1 Vulpes lagopus | reverse complement strand
CTCAGTCCCAAAAGGGAAAAGCACGCCTACAAGCCAGCTTTCAACTACCTGCGTTCCTCGGGCACTGAGAACGTAACAGTGTTCTAAGCCAGAGTACCCAGAATCCACTCCACTGCAGCTGGAGACAATCCCTCCAGTCTGCCTTATGCAACTTGCGCTCACAAGGCCTCTTGACAAACGACTGTGGTGCAGATGTTGGAAACTCCTTCTGCAGGCAGTGTGCATCTTGTGAGGGACTGAGGTGAGCTCAACTCTCCGAATAATTTGCGATTGGACAAGGCGTTCAGCTAGCTTCTCTCGTATGCACTGAGGATGTAGGCACCAGGCTCACACAGGAAATACTAGGATATCGCTGGACTGAGATTTCGATGCACTAGTCTTGTGGGGCGGGACTTTTCCACTTTCGCTCTCACAACACTTCAGGTCACGCATCGGGGCTAGGCCTGTTAGGAGCGCGGTGTTCGTGCAGGCGGGATGTAGGAGGGACAGTCCATAAGCCCAACTCTCGGAAGTGTGTATGCTCTGCAGGTAGATGTCTGCTACACACTTTGATGGGAGCTAGGTCCGAGCTACACTCTCATTGAACAAGGACGTTTGCAATGTCTGCATTGAGATCAGATACACTTGAGGAGAATCCTTTCACTTGCACATGCTCTTCACACAACCCCTTCCGGCACCTAACATAAGGATGCTGGGACCTACATCTACGGGCAGTCAGAATGCCGGAGGGTTGCCCTGATCTCAGCTCGCACAAGGAAGCATACCAACAAGCCAGCTTTCTACTAGCTGCGTTCCTCGGGCATTGAGAATGTAACAGTGTTCTAAGCCAGGAGGTACTCAGAATACCACTGCATTGCAGCTGGAGACACCCTCCAGGTCTGCCTATTCCACTAGCAGTCTCACAAGCCTCTGACAACGACTGTGTGCAAGATGTTGGAAACTCTTTCTGCATTCAGGTGTGCAAGGTGAGGGACGGAGGGTGAGTTCAACTCTCCGAAGTAAGTTGCTTTTGCACAAGGCGTTCAGCTAGCTTCTCTCGTATGGCACTTAGGGTGTCGCACCTGGCTCACATAGGAAATACTAGGAAATCGCTGGGTTGAGTTTGGATGCACTAGTCTTCTGGGCCGGGACTTTCCACTTACCTCTCACAACACTTCAGGCATCCATCGGGGCTAGGCCTGTTAGGAGCACGCTGTACGTGCAGGCACGATGTGGGAGGGACTGTCCATAAGCCCATCTCTCAGAAGTGTGTAGGCTTTGCAGGCAGATGTCTGCTAGACTCTTTGATGTGAGCTAGGACGGAGCTACACTCTCATTGAACAAGGACGTTTGCAATGTCTGCATTGAGATCAGATACACCTGAGGAGAATCCTGTCACTTCCACATGCTCTTCACACAACCTCTTCCGGCACCTAACACAAGGATACTCGGACCTTTGTCTACGGGCAGTCAGAATGTGGTAGGGTCCTGCCCTAAACTCAGCTCGCACAAGGAAGCACGCCTAGAAGCCAGTTTCAACTAGCTGCGTTCCTCGGGCACTGAGAACGTAACAGTGTTCTAAGCCAGGAGGTACCCAGAATACCACTCCACTGCAGCTGGAGACACCCTCCAGGTCTGCTTATTCCACTTGCGTCTCACAAGCCTCTGACAAACGGCTGTGGTGCACATGTTGGAACTTCTTTCTGCAGGCAGTGTGCAACTGTGAGGGACTGAGGGTGAGCTCAACTCTCCGAAGTAAGTTGCTTTCGGACAAGGCGTTCAGCTAGCATCTCTCATATGACACTTAGGATGTAGCACCCCGGCTCACACAGGAAATACTAGGAAATCGCTGGGTTGAGCTTGGATGCACTAGTCTTGTGGGCCGGGATTTTCCACTTACCTCTCACAACACCTTCAGGGCACGCATCGGGTCTAGGCCTGGTTAGGAGCGCGGTGTACGTGCAGGCAGGAGGTGGGATGGACAGTCCATAACCCAACTCTCAGAAGTGTGTATGCTTTGCAGGCAGATGTCTGCTAGACACTTTGATGGGAGCTAGGACCGAGCTACACTCTCATTGAACAAGGACGTTTGCAATGTCTGCATTGAGATCAGATACACCTGAGGAGAATCCTGTCACTTCCACATGCTCTACCCACAACCTCTTCCCGCACCTAACATAAGGATGCTGAGACCTACGTCTACGGGCAGTCAGAATGCGGGATGGTCCGGCCCTGAACTCAGCTCGCACAAGGAAGCACGCCTGCAAGCCAGCTTTCAACTAGCTGCGTTCCTCGGGCACTGAAAACGTAACAGGGTTCTATGCCGGGAGATACCCAGAATACCACACCACTGCAGCTGGAGACACCCTCCATATCTGCTTATTCCACTTGCGTCTCACAAGCCTCTGAAAAATGGCTCTGGTGCAGATTTGGAAACTCTTTTTGCAGGCAGTTTGCAACTGTGAGGGCCTGAGGGTGAGCTCAACTCCCCGAAATAATTTGCGATTGGACAAGGCGTTCAGCTAGTTTCTCTCGTATGGCACTTCGGATGCAGCACTTGGGTCACACAGGAAATACTAGGAATTCGCTGGATTGAGCGTGGAAGCACTAGTCTTGTGGCCCGGGAGTTTCCACTTACCTCTCACAACACTTCAGTCAGGCATCGGGGCTATGCCAGTTAGGGGCGCGGTGTTCCTGCAGGCAGGATGTGGGAGGGACAGTCCATCAGCTCAACTCTCGGAACCGTGTATGCGTTGCAGGCAGATTTCGGGAAGACACTTATTGATGGGTGCTAGGACTGAGCTACACTCTCATTGAACAAGGACGTTTGCAATGTCTGTATTGAGATCAGATACACTTGAGCAGTCCTGTCACTTCCACATGCTTTCTCACAACCTCTTCTGGCGCCTGACATAAGGATGCTGGGACCTACGTCTATGGGCAGTCAGAATGCGGGAGTGTCCTGCCCTGACCTCAGCTCTCACAACGAAGCATGCCTACAAGCCCGCTTTCAACTAGCTGCGTTCTAGGCAGCTGAGAAGGTAGCAGTTCTCTAAGCGAACGAAGTAACCCAGAAATACCACTGCCACTTCAGCTGGAGACACCCTCCAGGTCTGCTTATTCCACTTGCGTCTCAAAGCCTCTGACAAACAGCTGTGGTGCAGATGTTGGAAACTCTTTCTGCAGGCAGTGTGCAACTGTGAGGGACTGAGGGTGAGCTCAACTCTCTGAAGTAAGTTGCTTTTGGACAAGGCGTTCAGCTAGCTTCTCTCGTATGACACTTAGGATGTAGCCCCTGGCTCAGACAGGAAATACTAGGAAATCGCTGGGTTGAGCTTGGGTGCACTCCTCTTGTGGGCCGGGACTTTCCACTTACCTCTCACAACACTTCAGGCACGCATCGGGGCTAGGCCAGTTAGGAGCGCAGTGTACGTGCAGGCAGGATGTGAGAGGGACTGACCATAAGCCCAACTCTTGGAAGTGTGTTTGCTTTGCAGGCAGATGTCTGCAAGATACTTTGATGGGAGTTAGGACCGAGCTACACTCTCATTGAACAATGACGTTTGCAATGTCTGCATTGAGATCAGATACACTTGAGGAGAATCTTGTCACTTCCACATGCTCTTCACACAACCCCTTCCGGCACCTAACATAAGGATGCTGGGACCCACGTCTTCGGGCAGTCAGAATGCGGGAGGGTCCTGCCCTCAACTCAGCTCACACAAGGAAGCACGCCTACAAGCCAGCTTTCAACTACCTACGTTCCTCGGGCACTGAGAACGTAACAGTGTTCTAAGCCAGGAGGTACCAAGAATACCACTCCACTGCAGCTGGAGACACCCTCCATGTCTCCTTATTGCACTTGCGTCTCACAGGCCTCTGACAAACGGCTGTGGTGCAGATGTTGGAAACTCCTTCTGCAGGCAGTGTGCATTTGTGAGGGACTGAGGGTGAGCTCAACTCTCCGAAGTAAGTTGCTTTTGGACAAGGCGTTCAGCTAGCTTCTCTCGTATGGCACTGAGGATGTAGCACCAGGCTCACACAGGAAATACTAGGATATCGCTGGGCTGAATTTCGATGCACTAGTCTTGTGGGGCGGGACTTTCCACTTTCCTCTCACAACACTTCAGTCACGCATCGGGGCTAGGCCTGTTAGGAGCGCGGTGTTCGTGCAGGCGGGATGTAGGAGGGACAGTCCATAAGCCCAACTCTCGGAAGTGTGTATGCTCTGCAGGTAGATGTCTGCTACACACTTTGATGGGAGCTAGGTCCGAGCTACACTCTCATTGAACAAGGACGTTTGCAATGTCTGCATTGAGATCAGATACACTTGAGGAGAATCCTTTCACTTGCACACGCTCTTCACACAACCCCTTCCGGCACCTAACATAAGGATGCTGGGACCTACATCTACGGGCAGTCAGAATGCCGGAGGGTTGCCCTGATCTCAGCTCGCACAAGGAAGCATACCAACAAGCCAGCTTTCTACTAGCTGCGTTCCTCGGGCATTGAGAATGTAACAGTATTCTAAGCCAGGAGGTACTCAGAATACCACTGCATTGCAGCTGGAGACACCCTCCAGGTCTGCCTATTCCACTAGCGTCTCACAAGACTCTGACAACGACTGTGGTGCAGATGTTGGAAACTCTTTCTGCATTCAGTGTGCAAGTGTGAGGGACGGAGGGTGAGTTCAACTCTCCGAAGTAAGTTGCTTTTGCACAAGGCGTTCAGCTAGCTTCTCTCGTATGGCACTTAGGGTGTCGCACCTGGCTCACATAGGAAATACTAGGAAATCGCTGGGTTGAGTTTGGATGCACTAGTCTTCTGGGCCGGGACTTTCCACTTACCTCTCACAACACTTCAGGCATCCATCGGGGCTAGGCCTGTTAGGAGCACGCTGTACGTGCAGGCACGATGTGGGAGGGGGGCTGTCATAGCCATCTCTCCCGAAGTGTGTAGGCTTTGCAGGGAGATGTCTGCTAGACTCTTTGATGTGAGCTAGGACGGAGCTACACTCTCATTGAACAAGGACGTTTGCAATGTCTGCATTGAGATCAGATACACCTGAGGAGAATCCAGTGCCACTTCCACATGCTCTTCACACAACCTCTTCCGGCACCTAACACAAGGATACTCGGACCTTTTGTCTACGGGCAGTCAGAATGTGGTAGGGTCCTGCCCTAAACTCAGCTCGCACAAGGAAGCACGCCTAGAAGCCAGTTTCAACTAGCTGCGTTCCTCGGGCACTGAGAACGTATCAGTGTTCTAAGGCCAGGAGGTACCCAGAATACCACTCCACTGCAGCTGGAGACCAACCCTCCAGTCTGCTTATTCCACTTGCGTCTCACAAGCCTCTGACAAACGGCTGTGGTGCACACTGTTGGAACTTCTTTCTGCAGGCAGTGTGCACTGTGAGGGACTGAGGGTGAGCTCAACTTCTCCGAAGTAAGTTGCTTTTCGGACAAGGCGTTCAGCTAGCATCTCTCATATGACACTTAGGATGTAGCACCCGGCTCACACAGGAAATACTAGGAAATCGCTGGGTTGAGCTTGGATGCACTAGTCTTGTGGGCCGGGATTTTCCACTTACCTCTCACAACACTTCAGGCACGCATCGGGTCTAGGCCTGTTAGGAGCGCGGTGTACGTGCAGGCAGGATGTGGGATGGACAGTCCATAAGCCCAACTCTCAGAAGTGTGTATGCTTTGCAGGCAGATGTCTGCTAGACACTTTGATGGGAGCTAGGACCGAGCTACACTCTCATTGAACAAGGACGTTTGCAATGTCTGCATTGAGATCAGATACACCTGAGGAGAATCCTGTCACTTCCACATGCTCTACCCACAACCTCTTCCCGCACCTAACATAAGGATGCTGAGACCTACGTCTACGGGCAGTCAGAATGCGGGATGGTCCGGCCCTGAACTCAGCTCGCACAAGGAAGCACGCCTGCAAGCCAGCTTTCAACTAGCTGCGTTCCTCGGGCACTGAAAACGTAACAGGGTTCTATGCCGGGAGATACCCAGAATACCACACCACTGCAGCTGGAGACACCCTCCATATTCTGCTTTATTCACTTGCGTCTCACAAGCCTCTGAAAAAATGGCTCTGGTGCAGATTTGGAAACTCTTTTTGCAGGCAGTTTGCAACTGTGAGGGCCTGAGGGGTGAGCTCAACTCCCCGAAATAATTTGCGATTGGACAAGGCGTTCAGCTAGTTTTCTCTTCGTATGGCACTTCGGATGCAGCACTTGGGTCACACAGGAAATACTAGGAATTTCTGCTGGATTGAGCGTGGAAGCACTAGTCTTGTGGGCCCGGAGTTTTCCACTTACCTCTCACAACACTTCAGTCAGGCATCGGGGCTATGCCAGTTAGGGGCGCGGTGTTCCTGCAGGCAGGATGTGGGAGGGACAGTCCATCAGCTCAACTCTCGGAACCGTGTATGCGTTGCAGGCAGATTTCGGGAAGACACTTATTGATGGGTGCTAGGACTGAGCTACACTCTCATTGAACAAGGACGTTTGCAATGTCTGTATTGAGATCAGATACACTTGAGCAGGTCCTGTCACTTCCACATGCTCTTCTCACAACCTCTTCTGGCGCCTGACATAAGGATGCTGGGACCTACGTCTATGGGCAGTCAGAATGCGGGAGTGTCCTGCCCTGACCTCAGCTCTCACAACGAAGCATGCCTACAAGCCCGCTTTCAACTAGCTGCGTTCCTAGGGCACTGAGAAGGTAGCAGTTCTCTAAGCGACGAAGTACCCAGAATACCACTGCACTTCAGCTGGAGACACCCTCCAGGTCTGCTTATTCCACTTGCGTCTCACAAGTCTCTGACAAACGGCTCTGGTGTAGATGGTGGAAACTCTTTCTGCAGGCAGTGTGCAACTGTGAGGGACTGAGTGTGAGCTCAACTCTCCGAAGTAATTTGCTTTTGGACAAGGCGTTCAGCTAGCTTCTCTCGTATGGCACTGAGGATGTAGCACCTGGCTCACACAGGAAACACTAGGACTTCGCTGGATTGAGCGTGGATGCACTAGTCTTGTGGGCCGGGAGTTTCCACTTACCTCTCACAACACTTCAGGCACGCATCGGGGATAAGCCTATTAGGAGCGCGGTGTACGTGCAGGCAGGATGTGGGAGGGACAGTCCGTAAGCTCTACTCTGGGAAGTGTGTATGCTCTGCAGGCAGATGTCTGGAAGACACTTTTTGATGGGTGCTAGGACCGAGATCCCACTCTCATTGAAAGGACGTTTGCAAGACTGTATTGGACTCAGATTCACTTTAGAGAGCCCGGTCCCCTTCCACTTGCTTTTCAAAAAACCCTCTTCCATCCCCTAACATAAGGATGCTGGGACCTAAGTCGACGGCAGTCGGGATGCGGGGGGTCCTGCCCTGACCCAGCTCCCCAAGGAAAGCATGCCTAAAGCCAGCTTTCAACTAGCTGCGTTCTTAGGGAACTGAGAACGTAGCAGTATTCTAAGCCAGGAATGTTCCCAAAATACCACTCCACTGCAGCTGGAGTCACCCTCACAGGTCTGCTTATTCCCACTTGCTCTCACAAGCCTTGACAAAACGGCTCTGGTGGGAAAGTTGGAAAGTTTTTTTTGCAGGCAGTGTGAAACTGTCGACTGAGGGTTCGCTCAACGCTCCGACGTAAGTTGCTTTTGCACAAGGCGTTCAGCTAGCTTCTCTCGTATGGCACTTAGGATGTAGCACCTGGCTCACACGGTAAATATTAGGAATTCGCTGGATTGAGCTTGGATGCACTAGTCTTCTTGGCTGGGAGTTTCCACTTACTTCTCACAACACTTCAGGCACGCATCGGGGATAGGCGTATTAGGAGCGGGGTGTACCTGCAGGCAGGATGTGGGAGGGACAGTCCATAAGCTCAACTCTCGGAAATGTGTATGCTTTGCAGGCAGATGTCTGCTAGACACTTTTTGATGGGTTCTAGGACCGAGATACACTCTTTATGAACAAGGTCGTTGCAAATGTCTGTATTGGACTCAGGTTCACTTGAGCAGAGTCCTGGCACTTCCCCCATGCTTTACACACAACCTCTTCCCGGGGCCTAACATAAAGGGTTCTGGGACCTAATTCGAGTGCAGTCAGGATGCGGGAGGGTCCTGCCCTGACCACAGCTCGCACAAGGAAGCATGCCTTCCCAAACCAGCTTTCAATCTAGCTGCGTTCTTAGGGAATGAGAACGTAGCGTATTCTAAGCCAGGAGGTTCCCGAATACCCACACTGCCCTGGAGACACCTCCAGGTTGCTTATTTCCCCTTGGTCTCACAAAACCTCTGACAAACGGCTCTGGTGCATATGTTGGAAACTTTTTTGCAGGCAGTGTGCAACTGTGAGGGACTGAGGGTCCCCTCAACTCTCCGAAGTATGTTGCTTTTGGACAGGCGTTAGCTAGTTCTCTTGTATGGCACTTAGGATTGAGCACCTTGCTCACACAATAAATATAGGAAACCCCTAGTTGAGTTGGAATGCACTAGTTTTTGTGGGCGGGACTTTCCACTTACCCCTCAAACACTCAGGCAGGCATCGGGGCTATGGCTGTTAGGAGGGGCGGTTTGTACCTGCAGGCAGGGAAAGTGGGAGGGACAGTCCATAAGCTCAACTCTCGGAAGTGTGGTATGCTTTGCAGGCAGATGTCTGCTAGACAACTTTGATGGGAGCTAGACCGAGCTACACTCTCATTGAACAAGGACGTTTTGCAATGTCTGCAGTGAGTTCAGATACACCTCAGGAGAATCCGGTCATACTTCCACCATGCTCTTCACACAACGCGTCTTCCGGCACCTAACATAAGGATGGCTGGGACCTACGTCTACGGGCAACTCAGAATGCAGGGAGGGTCCTGCCCTGAACTCAGCTTGCACAAGGAAGCAGCCTACACCCACTTTCAATGGCTGCGTTCCTCGGGCACTGAGAACGTAAAAGTGTTCTAAGCAGGAAGGGACCCAGAATAGCACTCACTGCAGCTGGAGGGCACCCTCCAGGTCTGTTATTTCACTTGGGTCTCACAAGCCCCTGACAAACGGCTGTGGTGCAGTTGTTGGAAACCTTCTCTGCAGGCAGTGTGCAACTGTTAGGGACTGAGGGTGAGCTCAACTCTC
>NW_024570492.1:0-6850 GCF_018345385.1 Vulpes lagopus | reverse complement strand
GTGCAGAGTTGTGGGAGGGACAGTCCATAAGCCCAACTCTCGGAAGTGTGTATGCTTGGCAGGCAGATGTCTTCTAGACACTTTGATGGGAGCTAGGACCGAGCTACACTCTCATTGAACAAGGACATTTGCAATGTCTGCATTGAGATCAGATACACTTGAGGAGAATCCTGTGACTTCCACATGTTCTTCCCACGACCTCTTCCGGCACCTAACATAAGGATGCTGGGACCTACGTCTACGGGCAGTCAAATGCGGGAGGGTCCTGCCCTGAACTCAGCTCTCACAAGGAAGCACGCCTACAAGCCAGCTTTCAACTAGCTGCGTTCCTCGGGCACTGAGAACGTAACAGTGTTCTAAGCCAGGAGGTACCCAGAATACCACTCCACTGCAGCTGGAGACACCCTCAGGTCTGCTTATTCCACTTGCGTCTCACAAGCCTCTGACAAACGGCTGTGGTGCAGATGTTGGAAACTCTTTCTGCAGGCAGTGTGCAACTGTGAGGGACTGAGGGTGAGCTCAACTCTCCGAAGTAAGTTGCTTTCGGACAAGGCGTTCAGCTAGCTTCTCTCGTATGGCACTTAGGATGTCGCACCTGGCTCACACAGGAAATACTAGGAAATCGCTGGGTTGAGCTTGGATGCACTAGTCTTGTGGGCCGGGACTTTCCACTTACCTCTCACAACACTTCAGGCACGCATCGGGGCTAGGCCTGTTAGGAGCGCGGTGTACGTGCAGGCAGGATGTGGGAGGGACAGTCCATAAGCCCAACTCTCGGAAGTGTGTATGCTTTGCAGGCAGATGTCTGCTAGACACTTTGATGGGAGCTAGGACCGAGCTACACTCTCATTGAACAAGGACGTTTGCAATGTCTGCATTGAGATCAGATACACCTTGAGGAGAATCCTGTCACTTCCACATGCTCTTCACACAACCTCTTCCGGCACCTAACATAAGGATGCTGGGACCTACGTCTACGGGCAGTCAGAATGCGGGAGGGTCCTGCCCTGAACTCAGCTCGCACAAGGAAGCACGCCTACAAGCCAGCTTTCAACTAGCTGCGTTCCTCGGGCACTGAGAACGTAACAGTGTTCTAAGCCAGGAGGTACCCAGAATACCACTCCACTGCAGCTGGAGACACCCTCCAGGTCTGCTTATTCCACTTGCGTCTCACAAGCCTCTGACAAACGGCTGTGGTGCAGATGTTGGAAACTCTTTCTGCAGGCAGTGTGCAACTGTGAGGGACTGAGGGTGAGCTCAACTCTCCGAAGTAAGTTGCTTTCGGACAAGGCGTTCAGCTAGCTTCTCTCGTATGGCACTTAGGATGTCGCACCTGGCTCACACAGGAAATACTAGGAAATCGCTGGGTTGAGCTTGGATGCACTAGTCTTGTGGGCCGGGACTTTCCACTTACCTCTCACAACACTTCAGGCACGCATCGGGGCTAGGCCTGTTAGGAGCGCGGTGTACGTGCAGGCAGGATGTGGGAGGGACAGTCCATAAGCCCAACTCTCGGAAGTGTGTATGCTTTGCAGGCAGATGTCTGCTAGACACTTTGATGGGAGCTAGGACCGAGCTACACTCTCATTGAACAAGGACGTTTGCAATGTCTGCATTGAGATCAGATACACCTGAGGAGAATCCTGTCACTTCCACATGCTCTTCACACAACCTCTTCCGGCACCTAACATAAGGATGCTGGGACCTACGTCTACGGGCAGTCAGAATGCGGGAGGGTCCTGCCCTGAACTCAGCTCGCACAAGGAAGCACGCCTACAAGCCAGCTTTCAACTAGCTGCGTTCCTCGGGCACTGAGAACGTAACAGTGTTCTAAGCCAGGAGGTACCCAGAATACCACTCCACTGCAGCTGGAGACACCCTCCAGGTCTGCTTATTCCACTTGCGTCTCACAAGCCTCTGACAAACGGCTGTGGTGCAGATGTTGGAAACTCTTTCTGCAGGCAGTGTGCAACTGTGAGGGACTGAGGGTGAGCTCAACTCTCCGAAGTAAGTTGCTTTCGGACAAGGCGTTCAGCTAGCTTCTCTC
Organism: Vulpes lagopus; assembly: GCF_018345385.1. Taxonomy (NCBI): domain Eukaryota; kingdom Metazoa; phylum Chordata; class Mammalia; order Carnivora; family Canidae; genus Vulpes; species Vulpes lagopus. Next base: position 4,803 of record NW_024570492.1, on the reverse strand, counting down.
GTATGGCACTTAGGATGTCGCACCTGGCTCACACAGGAAATACTAGGAAATCGCTGGGTTGAGCTTGGATGCACTAGTCTTGTGGGCCGGGACTTTCCACTTACCTCTCACAACACTTCAGGCACGCATCGGGGCTAGGCCTGTTAGGAGCGCGGTGTACGTGCAGGCAGGATGTGGGAGGGACAGTCCATAAGCCCAACTCTCGGAAGTGTGTATGCTTTGCAGGCAGATGTCTGCTAGACACTTTGATGGGAGCTAGGACCGAGCTACACTCTCATTGAACAAGGACGTTTGCAATGTCTGCATTGAGATCAGATACACCTGAGGAGAATCCTGTCACTTCCACATGCTCTTCACACAACCTCTTCCGGCACCTAACATAAGGATGCTGGGACCTACGTCTACGGGCAGTCAGAATGCGGGAGGGCTCCTGCCCTGAACTCAGCTCGCACAAGGAAGCACGCCTACAAGCCAGCTTTCAACTAGCTGCGTTCCTCGGGCACTGAGAACGTAACAGTGTTCTAAGCCAGGAGGTACCCAGAATACCACTCCACTGCAGCTGGAGACACCCTCCAGGTCTGCTTATTCCACTTGCGTCTCACAAGCCTCTGACAAACGGCTGTGGTGCAGATGTTGGAAACTCTTTCTGCAGGCAGTGTGCAACTGTGAGGGACTGAGGGTGAGCTCAACTCTCCGAAGTAAGTTGCTTTCGGACAAGGCGTTCAGCTAGCTTCTCTCGTATGGCACTTAGGATGTCGCACCTGGCTCACACAGGAAATACTAGGAAATCGCTGGGTTGAGCTTGGATGCACTAGTCTTGTGGGCCGGGACTTTCCACTTACCTCTCACAACACTTCAGGCACGCATCGGGGCTAGGCCTGTTAGGAGCGCGGTGTACGTGCAGGCAGGATGTGGGAGGGACAGTCCATAAGCCCAACTCTCGGAAGTGTGTATGCTTTGCAGGCAGATGTCTGCTAGACACTTTGATGGGAGCTAGGACCGAGCTACACTCTCATTGAACAAGGACGTTTGCAATGTCTGCATTGAGATCAGATACACCTGAGGAGAATCCTGTCACTTCCACATGCTCTTCACACAACCTCTTCCGGCACCTAACATAAGGATGCTGGGACCTACGTCTACGGGCAGTCAGAATGCGGGAGGCTCCTGCCCTGAACTCAGCTCGCACAAGGAAGCACGCCTACAAGCCAGCTTTCAACTAGCTGCGTTCCTCGGGCACTGAGAACGTAACAGTGTTCTAAGCCAGGAGGTACCCAGAATACCACTCCACTGCAGCTGGAGACACCCTCCAGGTCTGCTTATTCCACTTGCGTCTCACAAGCCTCTGACAAACGGCTGTGGTGCAGATGTTGGAAACTCTTTCTGCAGGCAGTGTGCAACTGTGAGGGACTGAGGGTGAGCTCAACTCTCCGAAGTAAGTTGCTTTCGGACAAGGCGTTCAGCTAGCTTCTCTCGTATGGCACTTAGGATGTCGCACCTGGCTCACACAGGAAATACTAGGAAATCGCTGGGTTGAGCTTGGATGCACTAGTCTTGTGGGCCGGGACTTTCCACTTACCTCTCACAACACTTCAGGCACGCATCGGGGCTAGGCCTGTTAGGAGCGCGGTGTACGTGCAGGCAGGATGTGGGAGGGACAGTCCATAAGCCCAACTCTCGGAAGTGTGTATGCTTTGCAGGCAGATGTCTGCTAGACACTTTGATGGGAGCTAGGACCGAGCTACACTCTCATTGAACAAGGACGTTTGCAATGTCTGCATTGAGATCAGATACACCTGAGGAGAATCCTGTCACTTCCACATGCTCTTCACACAACCTCTTCCGGCACCTAACATAAGGATGCTGGGACCTACGTCTACGGGCAGTCAGAATGCGGGAGGGTCCTGCCCTGAACTCAGCTCGCACAAGGAAGCACGCCTACAAGCCAGCTTTCAACTAGCTGCGTTCCTCGGGCACTGAGAACGTAACAGTGTTCTAAGCCAGGAGGTACCCAGAATACCACTCCACTGCAGCTGGAGACACCCTCCAGGTCTGCTTATTCCACTTGCGTCTCACAAGCCTCTGACAAACGGCTGTGGTGCAGATGTTGGAAACTCTTTCTGCAGGCAGTGTGCAACTGTGAGGGACTGAGGGTGAGCTCAACTCTCCGAAGTAAGTTGCTTTCGGACAAGGCGTTCAGCTAGCTTCTCTCGTATGGCACTTAGGATGTCGCACCTGGCTCACACAGGAAATACTAGGAAATCGCTGGGTTGAGCTTGGATGCACTAGTCTTGTGGGCCGGGACTTTCCACTTACCTCTCACAACACTTCAGGCACGCATCGGGGCTAGGCCTGTTAGGAGCGCGGTGTACGTGCAGGCAGGATGTGGGAGGGACAGTCCATAAGCCCAACTCTCGGAAGTGTGTATGCTTTGCAGGCAGATGTCTGCTAGACACTTTGATGGGAGCTAGGACCGAGCTACACTCTCATTGAACAAGGACGTTTGCAATGTCTGCATTGAGATCAGATACACTGAGGAGAATCCTGTCACTTCCACATGCTCTTCACACAACCTCTTCCGGCACCTAACATAAGGATGCTGGGACCTACGTCTACGGGCAGTCAGAATGCGGGAGGGTCCTGCCCTGAACTCAGCTCGCACAAGGAAGCACGCCTACAAGCCAGCTTTCAACTAGCTGCGTTCCTCGGGCACTGAGAACGTAACAGTGTTCTAAGCCAGGAGGTACCCAGAATACCACTCCACTGCAGCTGGAGACACCCTCCAGGTCTGCTTATTCCACTTGCGTCTCACAAGCCTCTGACAAACGGCTGTGGTGCAGATGTTGGAAACTCTTTCTGCAGGCAGTGTGCAACTGTGAGGGACTGAGGGTGAGCTCAACTCTCCGAAGTAAGTTGCTTTCGGACAAGGCGTTCAGCTAGCTTCTCTCGTATGGCACTTAGGATGTCGCACCTGGCTCACACAGGAAATACTAGGAAATCGCTGGGTTGAGCTTGGATGCACTAGTCTTGTGGGCCGGGACTTTCCACTTACCTCTCACAACACTTCAGGCACGCATCGGGGCTAGGCCTGTTAGGAGCGCGGTGTACGTGCAGGCAGGATGTGGGAGGGACAGTCCATAAGCCCAACTCTCGGAAGTGTGTATGCTTTGCAGGCAGATGTCTGCTAGACACTTTGATGGGAGCTAGGACCGAGCTACACTCTCATTGAACAAGGACGTTTGCAATGTCTGCATTGAGATCAGATACACCTGAGGAGAATCCTGTCACTTCCACATGCTCTTCACACAACCTCTTCCGGCACCTAACATAAGGATGCTGGGACCTACGTCTACGGGCAGTCAGAATGCGGGAGGGTCCTGCCCTGAACTCAGCTCGCACAAGGAAGCACGCCTACAAGCCAGCTTTCAACTAGCTGCGTTCCTCGGGCACTGAGAACGTAACAGTGTTCTAAGCCAGGAGGTACCCAGAATACCACTCCACTGCAGCTGGAGACACCCTCCAGGTCTGCTTATTCCACTTGCGTCTCACAAGCCTCTGACAAACGGCTGTGGTGCAGATGTTGGAAACTCTTTCTGCAGGCAGTGTGCAACTGTGAGGGACTGAGGGTGAGCTCAACACTCCGAAGTAAGTTGCTTTCGGACAAGGCGTTCAGCTAGCTTCTCTCGTATGGCACTTAGGATGTCGCACCTGGCTCACACAGGAAATATTGGAAATCGCTGGGTTGAGCTTGGATGCACTAGTCTTGTGGGCCGGGACTTTCCACTTACCTCTCACAACACTTCAGGCACGCATCGGGGCTAGGCCTGTTAGGAGCGCGGTGTACGTGCAGGCAGGATGTGGGAGGGACAGTCCATAAGCCCAACTCTCGGAAGTGTGTATGCTTTGCAGGCAGATGTCTGCTAGACACTTTGATGGGAGCTAGGACCGAGCTACACTCTCATTGAACAAGGACGTTTGCAATGTCTGCATTGAGATCAGATACACCTGAGGAGAATCCTGTCACTTCCACATGCTCTTCACACAACCTCTTCCGGCACCTAATATAAGGATGCTGGGACCTACGTCTACGGGCAGTCAGAATGCGGGAGGTCCTGCCCTGAACTCAGCTCGCACAAGGAAGCACGCCTACAAGCCAGCTTTCAACTAGCTGCGTTCCTCGGGCACTGAGAACGTAACAGTGTTCTAAGCCAGGAGGTACCCAGAATACCACTCCACTGCAGCTGGAGACACCCTCCAGGTCTGCTTATTCCACTTGCGTCTCACAAGCCCTCTGACAAACGGCTGTGGTGCAAGATGTGGAAACTCTTTCTGCAGGCGTGTGCAACTGTGAGGAGGACTGAGGGTGAGCTCCCTCTCCGAAGAGTTACGTTGCTTTCTGACCAAGTCGTTCAGCTAGCTTCTCTCGTCTGGCAACTTAGGATTTCGCACCTGACTCACACAGGAAATATTAGGAAATCGCTGAGGGTGAGGCTTGCTGCACTAGTCTTGGTGGGCCGGGACTTTCCACTTACCTCTCACAAACACTTCATGCCACAGCATCAGGGGGTAGTCCTGTAGGAGCGCGGGTACTGTTGTAAGGTGCAGGCAGAGATGTGGGAGGACAGTCCATAAGCCCAACTCTCGGAAGTGTGTAATGCTTTGAGGCAGATGTCTGCTAGACACTTTGAATGAGAAGCTAGGAGCGAGCTACACTCTCCTCTGCACCAAGGCGGTTTGCAATGTCTGCATGAGATCAGAACACCTGCAGCGAATCCTGTCACTTCCACAATGCTCTTCACACAA
>NW_024570491.1:0-22331 GCF_018345385.1 Vulpes lagopus | reverse complement strand
TTCCCCCTGTCCTTCATCTTATTTTTTTAGAGTTCCCCAAGTTTTTTTATTTAAAGATTTTATTTTTTTATTAATGAGAGACGAGGAGAGAGGAGAGAGAGGCAAAAGGACACGGGGGGGAAAGGGAGAAGCAGGCTCCACGAAGGGACCCCCAAAAAGGGACTCGATCCTGGGTTTCTCCAGGATCGGCCCCGGGGCCCTTGAAGGAAAAGGTGTTTAAACCCCGCTGGCCACCAGGCTTCCCCAGTTCACAAGTTTATGCCCACAGTCACTGTGAGATTGCTTCAGCATTTTGTGAACAAAATCTCCAAATGTATTTAAACAATCTGCACCTAAGGAAAAGCCCCTTCCCCGGGTACTTTAGGGGGTTGTGGGGAAGAGTTGGTTTATCTCTATTAAATTTCCCCTTGTTAGAATTTTCCATTGCTCCAGCTATGACAAGACTTCTATGAATCTTGATTCTATCATTCACTGTGATTTCTGCCCTTCTCTGATTTGTGTTATAACCAAACTGAAGGCCTACTCTTTATCAGCTCATATCAGAGTGAGCATCAAATAGCCTAAGCAGAGTGCCTTTCTTGAAGTCTATTTCCTCAGTCTTCTGAACGTAATACATACTGAGCCAAAGTAAGATGGCATGAGTGTACTGGGCTTGTGACATGGGCGGGGGGGGGTGGGGTGGGTGGGGGTGGGACACCACTCTCCTGCACAGGTCAAAACAGAGTAGAAGGCCTAGTTTTTCACTGCTACCACCTCCTGAGACATGGTGTTAGAAGTTGTCTTAATAAAATAAACCAATCCCAAACGAATTTTGATCAGGTGTATGGAAGGCAAGCTTATTCTACACAGTGCCCTTAGAATCTAGGCTCTTTCCCTCACACAACTTTTTTCTCACTCCTTCATGCAGCACTTGGCTCACACAGGAAATACTAGGAATTCGCTGGTTTGAGCTTGAATGCACTAGTTTGAGGGCCAGGACTTTCCACTTACCTCTCACAACACTTCAGGCACGCATCGGGGCTAGGCCTGTTAGGGACGCGGTGTACCTGCAGGCAGGATGTGGAGGGACAGTCCATAAGCTCAACTCTGGGAAGTGTGTATGCTTTGCAGGCAGATGTCTGGAAGAAACTTTTTGATGGGGTGCTAGGAACCGAGCTACACTCTCATTGAACAAGGACGATTGCGATGTCTGTATTGGACTCAGATTCACTTGAGCAGAGTCCTGTCACTTCCACATGCTTTTCACACAACCTCTTCCGGCACCTAACATAAGGATGCTGGGACCTACGTCTACGGGCAGTCAGAATGCGGGAGCGGTCCTGCCCTGAACTCAGCTCGCACAAGGAAGCACGCCTACAAGCCAGCTTTCAACTAGCTGCGTTCCTCGGGCACTGAGAACATAACAGTGTTCTAAGCCAGGAGGTACCCAGAATACCACTCCACTGCAGCTGGAGACACCCTCCAGGTCTGCTTATTCCACTTGCGTCTCACAAGCCTCTGACAAACGGCTGTGGTGCAGATGTTGGAAACTCTTTCTGCAGGCAGTGTGCAACTGTGAGGGACTGAGGGTGAGCTCAACTCTCCGAAGTAAGTTGCTTTCGGACAAGGCGTTCAGCTAGCTTCTCTCGTATGGCACTTAGGATGTCGCACCTGGCTCACACAGGAAATACTAGGAAATCGCTGGGTTGAGCTTGGATGCACTAGTCTTGTGGGCCGGGACTTTCCACTTACCTCTCACAACACTTCAGGCACGCATCGGGGCTAGGCCTGTTAGGAGCGCGGTGTACGTGCAGGCAGGATGTGGGAGGGACAGTCCATAAGCCCAACTCTCGGAAGTGTGTATGCTTTGCAGGCAGATGTCTGCTAGACACTTTGATGGGAGCTAGGACCGAGCTACACTCTCATTGAACAAGGACGTTTGCAATGTCTGCATTGAGATCAGATACACCTGAGGAGAATCCTGTCACTTCCACATGCTCTTCACACAACCTCTTCCGGCACCTAACATAAGGATGCTGGGACCTACGTCTACGGGCAGTCAGAATGCGGGAGGGTCCTGCCCTGAACTCAGCTCGCACAAGGAAGCACGCCTACAAGCCAGCTTTCAACTAGCTGCGTTCCTCGGGCACTGAGAACGTAACAGTGTTCTAAGCCAGGAGGTACCCAGAATACCACTCCACTGCAGCTGGAGACACCCTCCAGGTCTGCTTATTCCACTTGCGTCTCACAAGCCTCTGACAAACGGCTGTGGTGCAGATGTTGGAAACTCTTTCTGCAGGCAGTGTGCAACTGTGAGGGACTGAGGGTGAGCTCAACTCTCCGAAGTAAGTTGCTTTCGGACAAGGCGTTCAGCTAGCTTCTCTCGTATGGCACTTAGGATGTCGCACCTGGCTCACACAGGAAATACTAGGAAATCGCTGGGTTGAGCTTGGATGCACTAGTCTTGTGGGCCGGGACTTTCCACTTACCTCTCACAACACTTCAGGCACGCATCGGGGCTAGGCCTGTTAGGAGCGCGGTGTACGTGCAGGCAGGATGTGGGAGGGACAGTCCATAAGCCCAACTCTCGGAAGTGTGTATGCTTTGCAGGCAGATGTCTGCTAGACACTTTGATGGGAGCTAGGACCGAGCTACACTCTCATTGAACAAGGACGTTTGCAATGTCTGCATTGAGATCAGATACACCTGAGGAGAATCCTGTCACTTCCACATGCTCTTCACACAACCTCTTCCGGCACCTAACATAAGGATGCTGGGACCTACGTCTACGGGCAGTCAGAATGCGGGAGGGTCCTGCCCTGAACTCAGCTCGCACAAGGAAGCACGCCTACAAGCCAGCTTTCAACTAGCTGCGTTCCTCGGGCACTGAGAACGTAACAGTGTTCTAAGCCAGGAGGTACCCAGAATACCACTCCACTGCAGCTGGAGACACCCTCCAGGTCTGCTTATTCCACTTGCGTCTCACAAGCCTCTGACAAACGGCTGTGGTGCAGATGTTGGAAACTCTTTCTGCAGGCAGTGTGCAACTGTGAGGGACTGAGGGTGAGCTCAACTCTCCGAAGTAAGTTGCTTTCGGACAAGGCGTTCAGCTAGCTTCTCTCGTATGGCACTTAGGATGTCGCACCTGGCTCACACAGGAAATACTAGGAAATCGCTGGGTTGAGCTTGGATGCACTAGTCTTGTGGGCCGGGACTTTCCACTTACCTCTCACAACACTTCAGGCACGCATCGGGGCTAGGCCTGTTAGGAGCGCGGTGTACGTGCAGGCAGGATGTGGGAGGGACAGTCCATAAGCCCAACTCTCGGAAGTGTGTATGCTTTGCAGGCAGATGTCTGCTAGACACTTTGATGGGAGCTAGGACCGAGCTACACTCTCATTGAACAAGGACGTTTGCAATGTCTGCATTGAGATCAGATACACCTGAGGAGAATCCTGTCACTTCCACATGCTCTTCACACAACCTCTTCCGGCACCTAACATAAGGATGCTGGGACCTACGTCTACGGGCAGTCAGAATGCGGGAGGGTCCTGCCCTGAACTCAGCTCGCACAAGGAAGCACGCCTACAAGCCAGCTTTCAACTAGCTGCGTTCCTCGGGCACTGAGAACGTAACAGTGTTCTAAGCCAGGAGGTACCCAGAATACCACTCCACTGCAGCTGGAGACACCCTCCAGGTCTGCTTATTCCACTTGCGTCTCACAAGCCTCTGACAAACGGCTGTGGTGCAGATGTTGGAAACTCTTTCTGCAGGCAGTGTGCAACTGTGAGGGCCTGAGGGTGAGCTCAACTCTCCGAAGTAAGTTGCTTTCTGACAAGGCGTTCAGCTAGCTTCTCTCGTATGGCACTTAGGATGTAGCACCTGGCTCACACAGGAAATACGAGGAAATCGCTGGGTTGAGCTTGGATGCACTAGTCTTGTGGGCCGGGACTTTCCACTTACCTCTCACAACACTTCAGGCACGCATCGGGGCTAGGCCTGTTAGGAGCGCAGTGTATGTGCAGGCAGGATGTGGGAGGGATAGTCCATAAGCCCAATTCTCGGAAGTGTGTATGCGTTGCAGGCAGATGTCTGCTAGACATCTTGAGGGGAGCTAGGTCCGAGCTACACTCTCACTGAACAAGGACGTTTGCAATGTCTGCATTGAGATCAGATACACTTGAGGAGAATCCTGTCACTTCCTCATGCTCTTCACACAACCTCTTCCGGCACCTAACATAAGGATGGTGGGACCTACGTCTACGGGCAGTCAGAATGCGGGAGGGTCCTGCCCTGAACTCAGCTCGCACAAGGAAGCACACCTACAAGCCAGCTTTCAACTAGCTGCGTTCCTCGGGCACTGAGAACGTAACAGTGTTCTAAGCCAGGATGTACCCAGAATAGCACTCCACTGCAGCTGGAGACACCCTCCAGGTCTGCTTATTCCACTTGCGTCTCACAAGCCTCTGACAAACGGCTGTGGTGCAGATGTTGGAAACTCTTTCTGCAGGCAGTGTGCAACTGTGAGGTTCTGAGGGTGAGCTCAACTCTCCGAAGTAAGTTGCTTTCGGGCAAGACGTTAAGCTAGCTTCTCTGGTATGGCACTTAGGATGTAGCAAGTGGTTTACACAGGAAATACTAGGAAATCGCTGGGTTGAGCTTGGATGCAGTAGTCTTGTGGGCCGGGACTTTCCAATTACGTCTCACAAAACTTCGGGCACGCATCGGTGCTAGTCCAGTTAGGAGCGTGGTGTACGTGCAGGCAGAATGTGGGAGGGACAGTCCATAAGCTCTACTCTGGGAACTGTGTATGCTCTGCAGGCAGATGTCTGGAAGACACTTTTTGATGGGTGCTAGGACCGAGATACACTCTCATTGAACAAGGACGTTTGCAATCTCTGTATTGGACTCAGATTCACTTTAGCAGAGTCCTGTCACTTCCACATGCTTTTCACACAACCTCTTCCGGCGCCTAACATAAGGATGCTGGGACCTAAGTCGACGTGCAGTCAGGATGCGGGAGGGTCCTGCCCTGACCACAGCTCGCACAAGGAAGCATGCCTACAAACCAGCTTGCATCTAGCTGCGTTCCTAGGGAACTGAGAAAGTAGCAGTATTCTAAGCCAGGAGGTTCCCAGAATACCACTCCACTGCAGCTGGAGACACCCTCCAGGTCTGCTTATTCCACTTGCGTCTCACAAGCCTCTGACATACGGCTCTGATGCAGATGTTGGAAAGTCTTTCTGCAGGCAGTGTGCAACTGTGAGGGACTGAGGGTGAGCTCAACTCTCCGAAGTAAGTTGCTTTTGGACAAGGCGTTCAGCTAGCTTCGCTCTTATGACACTTAGGATGTAGGACCTGGGCACACAGGAAATACTAGGAAATCGCTGGGTTGAGCTTGGATGCACTAGTCTTGTGGGCCGGGACTTTCCACTTACTTCTCACAACACTTCAGGCACGCATCCGGGATAGGCGTATTAGCAGCGGGGTGTACCTGCAGGCAGGATGTGGGAGGGACAGTCCATAAGCTCAACTCTCGGAAATGTGTATGCTTTGCAGGCAGATGTCTGGAAGACACTTTTTGATGGGTTCTAGGACCCAGCTACACTCTCATTGAACAAGGACGTTTACAATGTCTGTATTGGACTCAGATTCACTTGAGCAGAGTCCTGGCACTCCCACATGCTTTACACACAATCTCTGCCGGCGCCTAACATAAGGATGCTGGGACCTAAGTCGACGTGCTGTCAGGATGCGGGAGGGTCCTGCCCTGACCACAGCTCACACAAGGAAGCATGCCTACAAACCAGCTTTCATCTAGCTGCGTTCTTAGGGAACTGAGAACGTAGCAGTATTCTAAGGCAGGAGGTTCCCAGAATACCACTCCACTGCAGCTGGAGAAACCCTCCAGGTCTGCTTATTCCACTTGCGTCTCACAAGCCTCTGACAAACGGCTCTGGTGCAGATGTTGGAAAGTCTTTTTGCAGGCAGTGTGAAACTGTCGACTGAGGGTCGCTCAACTCTCCGAAGTATGTTAGTTTTGGAAAAGGCGTTCAGCTAGCTTCTCTCGTATGGCACTTAGGATGTAGCACCTGGCTCACACAGTAAATACTAGGAATTCGCTGGATTGAGCTTCGATGCACTAGTCTTGTGGGCTGGGAGTTTCCACTTACTTCTCACAACACTTCAGGCACGCATCGGGGATAGGCGTATTAGGACTGGGGTGTACCTGCAGGCAGGATGTGGGAGGGACAGTCCATAAGCTCAACTCTCGGAAATGTGTATGCTTTGTAGGCAGATGTCTGGAAGCCACTTTTTGATGGGATCTAGGACCCAGCTACACTCTCATTGAACAAGGACTTTTGCAATGTCTGTATTGGACTCAGATTCACTTGAGCAGAGTCCTGGCACTCCCACATGCTTACATACAACCTCTTCTGGTGCCTAACATAAGGTTTCTGGGACTTAATTCGACGTGCAGTCAGGATGCGGGAGGGTCCTGCCCTGACCACAGCTCGCACAAGGAAGCATGCCTTCAAACCAGCTTTCATCTAGCTGCGTTCTTAAGGAATTGAGAACGTAGCAGTATTCCAAGCCAGGACGTTCCCAGAATACCAATCCAGTGCCTTGGAGACACCCTCCAGGTCTGCTGATTCCACTTGCATCTCACAAGCCTCTGACAAACGGCTCTGGTGCAGATGTTGGAAACTTTTTGCAGGCAGTGTGCAACTGTGAGGGACTGAGGGTCCGCTCAACTCTCCGAAGCATGTTGCTTTTGGACAAGGCGTTCAGCTAGCTTCTCTCGTATGGCACTTAGGATGTAGCACCTTGCTCACACAATAAATACTAGGAAATCGCTAGATTGAGCTTGGATGCACTAGTCTTTTGGGCCGGGACTTTCCAGTTACCTCTCACAACACTTCAGTCACGCATCGGGGCTAGGCCTGTTAGTAGCGCGGTGTACCTGACGACACGATGTGGGAGGGATAGTCCATAAGCTCAACTCTCGGAAGTGTGTACGCTTTGCAGGCAATTGTCTGCTACACACTTTGATGGGATCTAGGACTGAGCTACACTCTCATTGAACAAGGACGTTTGCAATGTCTGTATTGAGATCAGATACACTTGAGCAGAGTCCTGTCACTTCCACATGCTTTTTCACAACCTCTTCTGGCTCCTAACATAAGGATGCTGGGACCTACGTCTACGGGCAGTCAGGATGCGGCACGGTCCTGCCCTTACCTCAGTTCTCACAAGGAAGCATGCCTACCAGCCATCTTTCAACTAGCTGCGTTCTTAAGGCACTGAGAACGTAGCCGTATTCAAAGCCAGGAGGTTCCCAGAATACCACTCCACTGCAGTTGGAGACACCCTCCAGGTCTGCTTATTCCAATTGCGACTCACAAGCCTCTGACAAACGGCTCTGGTGCAGATGTCGGAAAACTTTTCTGCAGGCAGTGTGCAACTGTGAGGGACTGAGGGTGAGCTAAACTCTCCCAAGTAAGTTGCTTTTGGACAAGGCGTACAGCTAGCTTCTCTCGTATGGCACTTAAGATGTAGCACCTGGGTCACACAGGAAATACTAGGAAACCGCTAGATTGAGCTTGGATGCACGAATCTTGTGGGCCGGGACTTTCCACTTACCTCTCACAACACTTCAGTCACGCATCGAGCCTAGACCTGTTAGGAGCGAGGTGTACCTGCAGGCAGGATGTGGGAGCGACAGGCCATAAGCTCAACTCTCAGGGTCGTGTATGCCTGGGAGGCAGATGTCTGCTCCCCACCCATACAGGAGAGTTAGAACCTAGCTACACTCTAATTGAACAAGGTCATTGGCAATCGCTGTATTCAACTCACCTTGCCGTGAGGGCAGGCCTGACGTTTCCACAGGCATTTCTCACAACGTCTCCCTGCACCTGACATGATGATGTTAGCAGCTCCACCCACAGGGGGACTCGAGGTGGACGGTCCTTCGTTGAGCTCAACTCTCAAAAGGAAGCATGCTCCGAATGCAGCTTTCCACTAACTGCGTTCTTATGGCCTTGAGAATGTAGCAGCACTGGAAGTCAGGACGTTGCGTGAATATTGCTCTACTGCACCAAGTGACAGCACCATTGAGGCCTGCAGCTTGCCCCTTGCGTCCCATGAGCTTCTGACAAACATGTCTAGTGACGATGTTCATAACTCCATGTGCAGGCAGTGTGGAAGTGGGAAGGACCGCGAATCAGCTCATCTCACAGAAGGAAGTTCCCCCGAGAGAGAGCTTGCAACTAGGTACTCAGGGTTGGAAGTTAGTATGTACCACCCATCTGAGGGAGGAAGTCATCAGAAGTCACTGGATTGAGCAAAGAGACACTTGCCTCTCACAAAGCTTGAATCCCGTGTCCAACAAAATCCCTTGGCTGCAAAGGGTACAGGCGGTCAGCATGTGGGAGGTTGAAGCCATCAGCTCAACCCAAAGGAGTGTGCATGCCTTGCAGGCAGCTGTCCGCTAGGCGCGAAATTGACAAGCCAGTCATTGGTGCTCTCTCTGCTCCTGTGCCGCGTAGAATGAAATGCTGTACAAGCGAACCGTACAGGCAGTCAGGATGTGGGAGTGATAGGCCATAAGCTCAACTCACGGAAGTGTGTACACTTTCCAGGCAGATGGCTGCTAGACACTTATTGATGGGAGCTGGGACCGAGCTACACTCTCATTGAACAAGGACGTTTGCAATGTCTGTATTGGACTCAGATTCACTTGAGCAGAGTCCTGTCACTTCCATATGCTTTTCACACAACCTCTTCCGGCACCTAAAATAAGGATGCTGGGACCTAGGTCTATGGGCAGTCAGGATGTGGGAGGGTCCTGCCCTGACCTCAGCTCGCACAAGGAAGCATGCCTACAAGCCAGCTTTCAACCAGCTGCGTTCTTTCAACTAGCTGGGCACTGAGAATGTAGCAGTACTCTAAGCAGGAGGTACCCAGAATACCACTCCACTGCAGCTGGAGACACCCTCCAGGTCTGCTTATTCCACTTGCGTCTCACAAGCCTCTGACAAACAGCTCTGGTGCAGATGTTGGAAACTCATTCTGCAGGCAATGTGCAACTGTGAGCGACTGAGGGTCAGCTCAACTCTCCGAAGTAAGTTGCTTTTGGACAAGGCGTTCAGCTAGCTTCTCTCGTATGGCACTTAGGATGTAGCACCTGGCTCACACAGGAAATACTAGGAAATCGCTGGGTTGAGCTTGGATGCACTAGTCTTGTGGGCCGGGACTTTCCACTTACCTCTCACAACATTTCAGGCACGCATCGGGGCTAGGCCTGTTAGGAGCGCGGTGTACCTGCAGGCAGGATGTGGGAGGGACAGTCCATAAGGTCAACTCTCGGAAGTGTGTATGCTTTGCAGACAGATGTCTGCTACACAGTTTGATAGGAGCTAGGACCGAGCTACACTCTCATTGAACAAGGACGTTTGCAATGTCTGTATTGAGATGAGATACACTTGAGGAGAATCCTGTCACTTCCACATGCTTTTCACACAACGTCTTCCTGCGCCTAACCTAAGGATGCTGGGACCTATGTCTACCGCCAGTCAGGATTCCGGAGGGTCCTGCCCTGACCTCAGCTCGCACAAGGAAGCATGCCTACAAGCCAGCTTTCAACTAGCTGAGTTATTAGGGCACTGAGAACGTAACAGTGTTCTAAGCCAGGAGGTACCCAGAATACCATTCCACTGTAGCTGGAGACACCCTTCAGGTCTGCTTATTCCACTTGCGTCTCACAAGCCTCTGACAAACTGCTGTGGTGCAGATGTTGGAAACTCTTTCTGCAGGCAGTGTGCCCCTGTGAGGGACTGAGGGTGAGCTCAACTCTCTGAAGTAATTTGCTCTTGGACAAGGCGTTCAGCTAGCTTCTCTCGTATGGCACTTAGGATGTAGCATCTGGCTTACAGAGGAATTACTAGGAAATCACTGGAGTGAGCTTGGAGGCACTAGTCTTGTGGGCCGGGACTTTCCACTTACCTCTCACAACACTTCAGGCACGCATCGGGGCTAGGTCTGTTAGGAGCGGGGTGTACCTGCCGGCAGGATGTGGGAGGGACAGGCCATAAGCTCAACTCTCAGAAATGTGAATGCCTTGTAGGTACATGTTTGCTTGCCACTCCTACAGGGGAGATAGAACCTAGCACGACTCTCATTGAACAAGGCTGTTGGAAATCCCTGTATTGAATTCAGATTCACTTGAGTACAGGCCAGACACTTCCACATGCTTTTCACACAACCTCTTCCAGCACCTCACTTAAGGATGATAGGAGGTATGTCTGCAGGTAGCCAGGATGTGGGCAGGTCCTGCCCTGAGCTCAGCTCTCACAAGGAAGCATCCCTAGAAGCCAGTTTTCAACTAGCTGTGTTTTTATGACTGTGGTGTCCTTCTAACCTAACCTATACTTGGTCACTCCAGTCCCCAACTGGGCCTCAGCTGGTCTTGTGCCTCTGGTACTTTGTTTGGCCTCACCTGGACCTGGTAACTATGTTCCCACCTGGGCCTCACCTGGTCTTATGACTTTTGTCCCCACCTGTGTCTCACCCAGACCAGGTGACTGAGTCCACCTGGGCCTTACCTGGACCTGGTGAATCTGATCCCCTCCTGGGTATCACCTGGACCTGGTGACTCTGGTCCTCACGTGCACCTCACCTGGACCTGGTGACTCTTGTACTCACCTGGGCATCATCAGGATATGTTTAGTCTGTTTCCCAAGTGAGACTCTGGAACATTTAATTTGGTCCTCACCTGGGCTTCACCTGGACCTGGTGACTCTGGTTTCCACATGAACCACACGTGGACCTGGTGTCCCTGCTGTTCTTGTAGCCTCTCCTGTGCCTGGTGACTCCAGTCCCCCTACCCCTGGGCCTCCCCTGGATTTGGTGATTCTGGTCCTCAGCTTGGTTTCACCTGGACCTGGTGACTGTGGTCCCCACCTTGGCCTTACCTGGACCTGCTGATTCTGGTTCCCACCTGGGCCTCACCTGTACCTGGTGATCTGGTTCTCACATGGACCACACCTAGACCTGGTGACCGTGCTGTCCTCCTAGACTCACCTTTAACTGGTAACTCTGGTGTCCACCTGGGCCTCCCCTGGACCTGGTGAATCTGGTCCCCACTTGGTCCTCAAGTGGACCTGGTGACTCTGGTCCTGAGATGGGCATCATTGGAACATGGTTATTGTGTTCCCCACCTGGGACTCACCTCGACCTGGTAACTCTGGTCCTTACCTGGGCCCCACCTGGACCTGGTGATTCTGGTCTGCACCTGAGACTACCCTGGCTCTGGTGACTGTGGTCCCCACCTGGGCCTCACTTGGACCTGGTGACTCTGATCCCCATCTGGGCCTCACCTGGCCCTGTTAACTCTGGTCCTCAACTGGGCATAATTGGGACCCGGTTACTGTGTTCCACAACTGAGCCTCACCTGGACCAGGTGACTCTGGTCCCCCTCTGGGTCTCACCTTGACCTGGTGACTGTGAACCCCACTTTGGCCTGATTTGGACCTTCTGACTCTGGTTGCCACCTGCGCCTCACCTTGAACTGTTGACTCTGGTTCTTTCAAGGGCCTCCCCTATACCTGGTGATTCTGGTCCCCACCTGGGCCTCACGTGTGCCTGGTGAGTCTGGTCCTCACCTGGGCCTCATCTGGACCTGGTGACTCTGGTCCCCACCTGGACCTCTCCTGGACCTGGTGACTCTCTTTCCAACATGGACCTCACCTGGATCTGGTGACTCTGGTCCTCAGTTTGGCCTCACCTGGACCTGGTGACTCTCGTCCCCACTTTAACCTAACTCAGACCTGGTGAATCTCGTCCCCACCTAGGCGTCACCTAGACCTGGTGACTCTTGTCCCCAGCTATGCCTCAATTCGACCTGATGATTCTGGTCCTCACGTGGGCCTCACATGGACCTGGGACTCAGCTGGATATAGTGGCTCTGATTCCCACATGGGGCTCACCTGATACTGGTGACTGTGGTCTCGTTCTATGCCTCACCAGGACCTGGTCATTCTGATCCCCATTGGGTCTTGCATGGCCCTAGTGACTCTGGTCCTCACATAGGCATCATTGCGACCTGGATACTCTATTCCACACCTGGGCCTCACTTTGACCGGGGACCTCTGGTCCCACTCTGGGCCTCAAACTAAACTGGTTACTCTGGTCCCCCTCTGGACCTCACCCTTACCTTTTGACTCTGGTCCCCCCCCGGGCTTCACTTGGACCTGGTGAATCTGGTCCTTACCTGTTCCTCACTTGGACCTTGTGACTGTGGTCCCCACCTGGGTCTCACCTGGACTTGGTGAATCTTGTTGCCACCTGGGCCTCACCTGGACCTTGTGACTGTAGTCCCCACCTGGGTCTCACCTGGATCTGGTGGCTCTGGTTCCCATATGGGGCTTTCCTGGACCTGGTTCCTGTGGTCTCCTTCTGGCCTCACCTGGAACAAAATGACTCTCATGGGTAAATAAATAAAATCTTAAAAACCAAAACAAGAGAAAGGACAAAGGCATACGATCCTCTCAAGAGTTGCAGAAAAAGCATTTGACAAAATACAACATAAAAAGCATAGTGGGTAGTAAAAGGGAATATAAGGGAAGGGAGAAGAAATGTGTGGGAAATATCAGAAAGGGAAACAGAACATAAAGACTCCTAACTCTGGGAAATGAACTAGGGGTGGTGGAAGGGGAGGACGGCGGGGGTTGGGGGTGAATGGGTGATGGGCACTGAGAGGGGCACTTGACGGGATGAGCACTGGGTGTTATTCTGTATGTTGACAAAGTGAACAGCAATAAAAAATAAATTTATTATTTTAAAAAAAAGGATAGTGGGTTTTTTATTTTTTTATTTTTTTTTTCGGCATAGTGGGTTTTGAGGAAACGTATATCAACAGAATAAAGGCCGTGTAGGAAGGCCCGTAGCTGACATCATCCTCAAGGGTGAAAACTTGAAATCGTCTCCCCTAAGAGCAGGAACAAGCCAAGGAAGTCCCCTCTCAGCACTGGAAGTCCTATCGTAGTCAACAGACAGGAAACAGAAAAGGTTCCACACCTGGAAGGGGGACATCACACTGTCCCTATTTGCTGAAGATGTGGTATTAGAAACAGGAAACCCGACCGACTCCACCAAAAACTCTTAGAACTAATGAGTGAATTCCTTAAAGTTGTGGGACACAAAATGAACAGAGATCAGTAGCCTTGCTGTGTCCCGACAATGAGCACTCAGGAAGGAAATTCAGGACATGACTCCCTTATCAGGAGCATCCAAAAAACAAAATAATTAGACTGAACCAAGAGACTGCAAGACTTGTACACTGAAAATTACAAGACTTTGGGAGGACTTCCTGGGCTCGTGGGGTCGGAGCCTTCATCTTGTTAAAATGTCCACAGTTCCAGAAGCCACCCGCAGTTCCAATGTCATTCCTATCAAAATCATGGTGGCCGATTTTAGAAATAGAAAAAGCACTCCTAACATTTGTCCGCCCCCACAAATGACCCTGGACAGCAAATCAGTGTTGGAGAAGCAGGACAGAGCTGGACGCAGCACTTTCTTATTTCAAACGATGTCACAGAGACACAGGATAAAGCAGTGTGGTTCTTGGGCCCCTGGCTGTCTCCGTTGGTTAAGCATCTGACTCTTGACCTCACCCCTGGTCTTGATCTTGGGGTCATAAGTACTAGGCCTGTGCTGGGCTGTGGACGAGGCATGGAGCCTACTTAAACAAACCAAACCCACAGGGGTGTGGTTCTGGCATTGCTGAAGGAGCAGAATAGAGAGCCTGGAAGAAAATGCACTCTGATACAGTCAACTGATTTTTTAAACTTAATTTAATTTAAACCCAATTAATTAACAGTATAGTGTATTATACTTTCAGAGATAGACTTCAGGGATTCACCAGTTGGAGATAACACCAGTGCTCATGACATCACGTGCCCTCCTTCATGCCCGTCTACCAGTTACCCTGTCCCTCCACTTCCCTCCCCTCCAGCGACCCTCAGTTTGTTTCCTGTGATGGAGTCTCTTTTTCCTCCATCTCTGTTTTCATCTTATTTGTTTTTCCTTCCCTTCACAGATGTCCATCTGCTTTGCTTCTTTAATTTCACCTATGAATGACACCATACGGCCATTTTGTTTTTTCTGACTGACTGATTTCACTTAACATGATCCCTCTAGTTCTATCCACGTCATTGCAAATGGCAAGATTTCCTTCTCTTTGATAGCTGAGTAACATTCCTATCATCTATCTATCTATCATCTATTACCATCATCTATCTCCCATCCTCTTTATCCATCATCTGTCTGAAGGCACCGAGGCTCCTCTCACAGTGTGGCTACTGTGGACCCGCCTGCTGTGGACATTGGGGTGCAGTTGTCCCGGAGTCTCACTGCATCTGTATCTTCGGAGTGAGCTCCAGGCCGAGCACCTGCTGGTCGCAGGGCGGCTCTATTTGTAACTTCCTGAGGAGCCTCCACACTGTTTCCAGGGTGGCTGCACCAGCCCGCGGTCCTGCCCACAATGGAAGAGGGTTGAGTGGGTTTGGTAGGACGTGGTAAAAGTCTGGTCCACATTTCATTTTGCGCCCTGTGGGCTCCAATTCATCGTCCTTAAGTATTTCTGAGAAAGCCGGGTGTTGGGCTCCGTTTCAGTGAGACGTTTCCGAAGCTCACAGGCCTCAGCTGGAGCCTGGAAGGAGGCAGGTGTGGCCCCGGGCACAGGGACACCACCTCCTGCACGGCCTCTTGCAGTGCCTAAGCGTCCCTCAGGGGGCGCCTGACCCCAGACCCCACCCAAGGATCCTGCATGCACAGTAAGCCTCGTCCTCTTGCACTAACAGGAGCCAGCCTGTGCTTGGGAGGCCTGAGGAGGAGGTGGGGTCGCATCCACCCTGATGAGCCGCAGCCTCCTCAGGACCCGCAGTGAGGCTTCAGGAGGACATTGGGCCACGTTCACGCTGTCAGGAGCCTCGGTCTCCTCAGGACCCGCGGTGAGGCTTCAGGAAGATGTGGGCCAACATCCACGCAGACAGGAGCCCCTGGGCCGCCTCAGGAACCAAGGGGAGGCTTCAGGAAGATGTGGTGCCGCGTCCACTCTGGCAGGAGCTCCCAGGCCCCTCAGGACATAAGTTGAGGCTTCTGGAACCTGGGGGCCACATCCACGGTGACAGGAACCCCGGCTTCCTCAGAACACAGGGTGACGTTTTGGAGGACGTGGGGCCACATCCACACAACCAGACGCTGACTTCCTCAGGACCCACTGTGAAGGTTTGGGAAGATTTGGGGCCAGGTCCATGCCTCAATAAATTTTTGCTATTACGATTGAGGAAAATGGCATTTTTTGTTCAGAAATTTTTAATTTCTTCCTTGTGAGATTAAATAAGTTTTGATGATTATTCTTAAAAAAACAGAAGAAAGAATTCTTGGCTGCATACTTTTCCCATTCAGCATATTGAATATTTCCTTCCAACTTCCTTCTGGCTTGCCAAGTTTGTGAACAGATCTGCTGCAAACTGATTCATCCTCCCTTGTAGGTAAGGACTACCCCACCCAAAGCCCCACCTCCACTGCTTTCAGGAATCTTTTCTCGTCTGTGTATTTTGTGACTTTGACTCGGATGTGCCTGGGTGATGGTCAGCTTCTGTTGAATTTATTGGGAGTTCTCTGTCTCTCGATTTCAGTGTCTGTGTCCTTCCTCAGGTTATAGAAGTTTACATAATTCGGTCAAATAAAACTTCTGCGCCCTTTTCTTCTGAGTCTCCGATGATATGAATGTTATTGTTTTAATAAGTGGCTGAGTTCCCTCAGTCTCCCTCTGTGGTCCATAACCTTTCTTGGGACTGCATCTCAGTTATAGCATTTTTAACATTGGCCTGACTAGATTTTAGTTCTTTTATTTCTATGGTAAGGGATTCTCTAGTTTTCTTCTGTGCTCTTTTTCCAGCCCAGCTGCTATCTTTATAATCATTGTTTTTAACTCTAGTTAGACATCCTATATGCGTATTGATGCACTTCCTGGCTCTGAGTACTACCTCATGTTATTTTATGGAGGTGAATTTCTCCATCTCATTATTTTTTCCAGAAAAGAAAGAAGGAAGAAAAAGAAAAACCAAGAAAACCAATAACAACTGCCCTCCCCCCCCAAAGAAACAGCAGATTATTTTGGCCTGCTAGTTAAAAGGTAATGTAAATTTCAGCTCTTCTTCTCAGGGGCCTTAAGTATTTCTGGGGAAGCCGGGTGTTGGGCCCCGTTTCAGTGAGACATTTCCGAAGCTAACAGGCCTCAGCTGGAGCCTGGAAGGAGGCAGGTGCGGCCTCGGCGCAGGCAGGCCGCCTCCTGCAAGGCCTCCTGCAGCGCCTGAGAGTCCCACAGGGGGCGCCTGAGCCCAGGTCCCGCACAGGGAGCCCGCATGCGCAGTAGGTCTCATCCGCCTGCACAAACAGGAGCCCGCCTGTGCTGGGGAGGCCTGAGGACGATGTGGGGACGCGTCCAGGGTGATGAGCTGCAGCCTCCTCAGGACCCGCGGGGAGTCTTCAGGGGGATATTGGGCGGCAATCACGCTGACAGGAACCGTGGTCTCCTTAGGACCTGCGGTGAGGCTTCAGGAAGATGTGGGCCAACATCCACGCAGACAGGAGCCCCTGGACCACCTCAGGAACCGCGGGGAGCCTTCAGGAAGATGTGGTGCCACCTCCACTCTGGCAGGAGCTCCCAGGCCCCTCAGATAAAAGTTGAGGCTTCTAGAACCTGGGGGCCGCATCCACGGTGACAGGATCCCCCGGCTTCCTCAGAACACGTGGTGACGTTTTGGGAGGACGTGGGGCCACATCCACACAACCAGACGCTGACTTCCTCAGGACCCCCGGTATAGACTTCGGGAAAATGGGGATGCGTCCATGCGGACAGAAGACCCCCCAGCCTTGTCAGGGCCTGCGGTGAGGCCTAAGAATGATGTGGGTGCCGCATCCACACTGACAGGAGTCTCCGACCTCCTCAGGACCCACTGTGAAGGTTTGGGAAGATTTGGGGCCACGTCCATGCCGACAGGAGCCCCCAGCCTCCTCAGGTCTTATGGTGAGGCTTGAGGAAAATGTGGGGCTATGTCAACACTGACAGGACCCCCGTCCTCCTCAGGACCTGCACTTTGGCTTTGGGACATATGGGGCTGCGTCTATGCTGAAAGGAGCCTACAGCCTCCTCAGGACCCACGGTGTGGTTCCAGGGGGCCATGGGGCCATGTCCTGGCTGACAGGAGCCTCTGGCCTCCTGAGGACATGCTGTGAGGCTTCCAGAGGATGTGAGACCTAGTCCACAGTGACAGGAGACCCATCGTCCTCAGGACCCCGCTGAGTATAACTCAGGAACACGTGAGGCCGCGTCTGCACTCACAGGAGCCCGGCTTCCTCAGGACCCCCTAGAGGACTCTGGAGGCGCCGGTGGGAGCCACGTCCGCATCAGAATGGACTCCTCAGAACCACAGAGTAAGTGAATGGGTAGAATGAATGGTAGGTTCAGGGGAGGGGAGACAGTTGGTGGTTAGGTTTCGTTAGATGTTAGGGGTTAGTGTTTATGCTTATGGTTACGGATTAGAGGTTAGGGTGAGGGATAATTGTAAGGGTCAGTGGTTAGGAGTTAGGATGGGGGTTAGGGATTAGGCATAGGGGTTAGGGTTAGGGACAGGGTTTAGAGTTAGGGTTAGGGCTTAGGCTTTAGGGATTAGGGCAGGAGGTTAGGAGTTAGGGTTAGGGTTATGCTTAGAGTTAGGGTTGGGCTTAGGTTTGCAGTTAGGGTTAGGGGTTAGGGTGTGAGTTAGGGTTGGGGTTAGGGTTAGGGTTAAAGTTAGGGCTAGGTTTAGGGTTAGGGCAAGGGTTCGGATTAGGATAGGGGTTTGGGGTAGTGTTAGGGTTAGTGTTTGGTTAGGGGTTATGGTTGGGGTTAGGTCAGAGTCAGGGTCAGGGTACGGTTTTGGAAAAGGGTAAGAGATAGGGTTAGGGAGTTGGGTTTTTTTATGTATGTACCTTATATATTTCTTATTTTTACTTTCATGGTACTTTAATTGTGTTTCCTATTTTGGGATTTAGAATCTTTTAACAAGCAGGTGAAATAATCTGGTGGGGTTTTTTTTTGGGAGGGCAGTTGTTATTGTTTTCTTGGTTTTTCTTTTTCTTCCTTCTTTTCTGGAAAAAATAATGAGATAAAAAATTAAAGAAAGCAATTAATAAAAAAGAATCAAAGTGAATAAATGAAAATAAAGCCCAAAGTACAAAGGAAGCTAGACCCTACTTTCCAGGCAGAGCTGAAGCTCTGCAGCCTCCGTGGTCCGACCACTTGGTGTCAGCGAGTGGTCTGTGCGGGGTCTGGGGATGGGCCATGGGGCTGATTGTCAGATGCCCATGTGCCTGGGTGATGCACCTGTGGAGTCAGAGGCGGCGTGGGCATCAGCGCCTCTGGCGTCCAGCGGGCGGCGCTGTGCTGCTATCTGATACTCGGCGCTGGTGGGCGTGATGCCGGTTGGTCCTCTGGCTCTGGGGCTGAGCATCCCGCCCCCCAGTCAGCAGGGGCTTCCACAGAAGAGCCCCCAAGCCCCCGGGTCTCCGCTGCTTCTCTCAGAACCCTGCCTTCACTCTGCCTGCGTCCGAGCTTCTTTTGGTTTTGTTTTTTTTCTCAGACTGTTGTGCCCAAGATTGTGAATCCAAGAAACCACCCAGAAGCCGACACTGATGCAAACACACGAGGGTTTATTTACAAGCTCGAGCTTGTGTCCAAGTATACCCGACACAGCGGAGCAGGGACTTGGACCCAGAGGTGGGTTTTAGCTTAGTTTTAAGGGCTGGTCTGGGGCACCCCCAGAAGGGCTTGAGCAATTCCTCAAGTTCTGTTTACATTTTGCTATGGGGCCTTCAAGGGCCTGGGCTCAGTTCTTATGCTAATGTGGGGCTTTCTAGGACATTAAGCTGTAAACTTTTGTTTTTTTTTTGCTGTGACTGAAGTAATGTAAATTTCAGCTCTTCTTGGCAGGGGCCTGGGATGGCTGGACCTGTGTGCTAAGGCTGAACTTAAAGTGGAATGGCCTTAATTTTCTCAGCCTCCAGGCGTCCTGTCCCATCCTATGTAGCTCCTTCCTCCTTCCCCGGAGCTCCTAAGAGAGCAATTGCAAATGACCTCAGCTTGGCAGCACGTGTTGGGGGACAGGCCCAGGGATTAAGGATCAGGAAGACCTGGATTGCTGGCTTCCTGGCTGTGCAGCCAGCGGGATTGGATGCTGCAGACTCTTATTCCCTAAGGCTATCTTGACCACTGACTTTGTATGTAGAAAAGCTCTCCTTTGTCTTTAAAAGATGAAGAGCGAGTCAAAGCGTTTTTTCTCTGCCCATCTGATTGCTCAGATTCCTTCTGAGACATATTTCCTGTTAATAAGGATAATTTACTATCCGTAGTACTATGGTTAAAATATTCTGACAAAAGTAATTCAGAGATAAGGGTTTCTCATCTCTCTTCACAGCTCAGTCACTCATCAGGAAATGCATCTGTATGGATTTGGAAAGAACTGAGAGACATTATTACCAATGGTCATATTATTATGTGAAGGATTCTTCCCTGAGATCCCAAGAAGGCAATTTTTCCTCGGGTTTGAGGAGGCCTCTTGGAGTGAGGTTAGAATCAGAAATTGTGTGTTTGGGTTTCAGATAATGGAACTGGTTAGCTAAGTAAACACGGACAGGCACTTAGGTTCTTTTTGAATTTCAATTGCCTTAAAAGCTATAGAATAATTTCTAAACACCTCATTGGACTGTTGTAGGATTTCTTTATTGCTAATATAAGTGAACATTCATAGGGCACATATTATGTGCCAAGAATTGTGTCATGCTTCACATGAAAGAACTCCTGGGATCCTCCAACAACCCTATGGGCAGATACTGTTTTCTTGATGGGCCAACTAAAGGATAGGAAGAAAACATCTTGTCCAAGGTCAAACAGCTAGTTAAGTGGATTCGAATTCAGGAAGCCTGACTCCAGGCTGTTATGGCCACCAGAAAATGTTTATTAAGTACTTACTAACGTCCTAGGTAATGTACAAATAAAGTCCAACTCTTTACTCATTAGAGCTCTATGGCACAGGCATTATTACTGTCACAGTTTTGCAGAGAAAGAAGAAGGTTCAGAGCCTAAGCTCAATGGACTTGCCCAGAGCCCTACAATTCAGAGGCAGAAACCTTCCTTTTCCTCATACTATTCTCCTTCCACCACTTACCTTCTCCTTTCTCTATGTCTTAATATAAATGTTGCTTCTTCTGGTTATCTTCTCTGAGGCCCCAATTAGACTAAGCCTCCTTATATATGTACTTGTAGTAAGCTGTATATTTACCTTTGTATTGGCTACTATAATCTTGTCTAGTTGTCTTTCTGTCACTTTTTGGTTAGTATCCGTCTCTCCCACCAGCATGGCCTGGAGGGAGATAGGCACTGCATCTATGTCTGGTTAACTTGGTATTCCTAGCACCTTGCACATAGTAGGTATGCACCAAATACTTAATAAATTACTGGATCCCTAACCTTCTTGAGTTGATGTTGATAAACATTAGAACATGAAATGGACCAAGATAAGAATGAAATTGCTGAATGAAATGATAAAAAGCAATTTTATCCATTCACTCATTCAGTATTTTATCAGGGGCCTACTGTGTGCCATATCTGAGCGAAGGAAAATGATACGTGATTCCATTAGAGTATTATAATAGCAACTTAAAAATTGGCCTTCTGAGGCATTTGCCATAGTTGAAAGCTCTAACTAAAAGGCTCAGTGATTAGGAAGGAACTGAATAAAATCAAAATAAAGTATTATCTGGGCAGGAATTTCCCAGTAAATCTGGTTTAATAAAAATTTCACACGAATCATTTTTTAACTGACACTGAAGCACTGTGAACTCTTTGGAAGACAAATGTCAAGGAAATAAATGTTAGGCATTGCTAATTTTAAATGCACTTGCAATATGGCGTCTAATATAAAAGAAGTATTTTTATCTGATTTTTGCTATTTATTATCCTTTCCTGCTTTTCAGGTTGAGGAGGCATTATACGTGTTTCTAAGTGTTTTTCTTTCCTTCTGATATAAAATTCTTACTTTGTTCCCATCGAAGGAACTGTTTAAGAATAAGGCAAAAATTAATTAAACTATTCTTAAAGTGTCTTCACACTTGGAGCCTGATTCATTTAAGTCAATTTTCAAAATAAATCTTATTTATTAGAAAAAAAAAACCCAAAGATTTACAGGGAAATTGAGAAGACAGTACAGAGAATTCTCATGCACTCGCACTCGATGTCTCCAATTATCGATATCTTATATTAGTATGGTACAAATATTAGCTAATGAATCAATATTAAAATATTTGCATTAACCAAAGACCATACATACTTTATTCAGATTTCCTTAGTTTTTGCTAAGTTCCCATCCCTCACATCACATTACACTTGTCCTCATGTTTTCTTAGGCTCCTCTGGATTGTGACAGTTTTTCAGCCTTTACTTGTTGTTGTTGAACACCTTGAGAAGTAGGGTATTTTGTAAAATCTCCCTCAGTTGGGACATGTCTGTCGTTTATCTCATGATTGAACTGTGATTGTGGATTATATACAGAGATATACTGCCATCTTTATTATATCATATAAAGGATAGATACTATCAACATGATTTATCAATCTTGGTATCGATCTGATCATCTTGCTGAGGTAGTGTTTGTCAGCTTTCTCCATAGTAAAGTGATTATTATTATTATTATTTATTTTAACTTTTTCATAACATATTTTGTAGAAGGAAGTTCCTATGTGTATTCCACACATAAGAGTGGATGAGCTATGCTCATCCACTTGAGGGTGGAATGTCTGCACAAATTGTTTGAAATTCCTCTACATGGGAGACTTCTCTTTCTTCTGTGTTTGTTTGTTTGTTTCTTTTTCACAGATGTTATTTATTTATTTGAGAGAGAGAGGAGAGAAAAAGCATGAGCGAGAGGGGCAGAGGGAGAGGGAGGAGCAGGTTCCCTGCTGAACAGGGAGCCTGCCTTGAGACCTGGATCATGATCTGAGCCTAAGGCAGAAGCTTAACTGACTGAGCCACCCAGGTGCCCCTCTTTCTTTCTTTTTTTTTTTTTTCCCCTCTTTCTTTCTTTTACAATTTTTAATATTAGTATATATTCATGGATATTTATTTTATGCTTTGGGTTATAATCCAACACTATTTGTTATTTTGTTATTATATTTTGTTGCTTATATTGTCTCCTCTCTGGCCACGGGAGCTCTTTCAGTTGACCCCTGTGTGCCTTTAACATATTTCC
>NW_024570490.1:0-6146 GCF_018345385.1 Vulpes lagopus | reverse complement strand
GGATGTGAAGCCAACCATACTTAAGAGCCGAACCAATTAAAAAGGGATCACTGAAAGCTTTTTACACAGCCGCCCCTAAAAGGGAGAGCAAGTATAATAATAAAATGCCATGGTTTGATACTCGAAGGCTGTGGAATGTCAAGAGCAGTACGATGCAATTTTTGCACCTTTAAAATAAGCAATTTATGAGTATTTCAATGAAAAGACTTTTTCTTTTTTTGGGAAATGAAAATAAATCGATCGAAAAAAAAAAAAGTCAAATCGAAATGAAAAGAATGAACGAAACGAAATTAATCGATGAAAGAAACGAATTGATTGAATCAAATAATACAAATCAAAACAAAAATTTATCAAATCGAATTGGAAAAAAATTTGACGAAAATAATCAAATAAAAAACAAAAATAGAAACGACAAAGCAAATCGAAATGAAATTATCAAAATCGAAACGAAAATAATCAAATCAAAAAGAACGAATGAATCGAATCAAAAAAAAAAAAAAATCAATAAAAAAATTAATCAAATTAAAAGGGGGGGGGAAAAAAGAAATCAAATCGAATCAAAAATAACGAATCGAATCAAAAATACACAAATCGAAATGAAATAATCGTTTCGAATTGAAAATTCTAATTGAAAAGAACGAATTGAATTGATAGATAAAAATCAAATATAATAGAAAATAAACAAATCGAAACAAAAAAAATCAATGAAACGAAAATAAATGAATCGAAACGAAAAAAATCAAAGAAGTGAAAAAACAAAAACGAATTAAAAATAATCAAATCGTATAAAAAAATAATCAAATCGAAAGAAAATAATCAAATAAAAAAAAAAATAATCAATCGATCAAAAAATAATCTAATAGAAATGAAAAATCTAATCAAAATCGAAAATACTTGAATTGAAACAAAAATAATCGAATCCAAAGAAAAGAATCGAACCCAAAAACAAAAAATAATCGAATCGAAAAAAAAAAAATCGATCAAATATCATCAAATCGAAAAAATCAATCGAATCGAATAAAAAAAATAAAATTGAAAGGGAAAATAAACGAATCGAAACAAAAATAATCGAATGAAACGAAAATAAATAAATTTGAAACGAAACAATCATTTAGAAGCGAAAAAAATAAAAACGAATGGAAAAATCAAATAAAAATCGAAATTAATCGAATCGAATCAAAAATAAACAAATAGAAATGAAAAAAATGGAATCAAAAAGAAAAAAGTCAAATCGAAATGAAATACGAATCGAAATGAAAATATCGAATCGAAAAGAAACATTTGAATTGAATCGGAATAATACCCAACCCCCCGAACCCCCGAAAAAAACCCGGGATGGACAATAAAAAAATCGAAATGAGAAAATAAATCAAATCTAAATAAAAGTTTGACTCAAAATTTTAAATAAAAGAATTCTAACTGAAAATAATCAACAAATCGAAAAAATTTTCTAATCAAAAAAAAAACGAATTGATCGAATCAAAAAAAGTCAAATAGAATTGAAATAATCAAATCGAACGAATGTAATCAATCGAAACGAAAATAATTAAATTTCGAAACAAAATAATCAAATGGACATGAAAATAATCAAATCGAAATAATCAAATCGAAACTAAATTAATCAAATCAATCGAATTTTAATAAATTTCGAAACAAAAAAAAACGAATCGAAACAAAATATTCGATCGAAACCAAAAAATCAAATCGCATAAAAAATAATCGAATCGAATTGAATAAATCGAAACTAAAACGATTGAATCGAAAAAAAATAAACCGAATAGAAAATAATCGAACGAAATGAAAAAAATCAGAAGCAAAATAATTGAATCGAAACCAAAAAAATTTTTAAATCGACATTAAATAACGAATCGAATCAAAAATAATCGAATCAAAAGGGAACAAATCAATCGAAACGAAAAAAATTGAAACGAAACCAAAATAATCAAATCGACTTAAAATAAGGGAAACGAATCGAAAGAAAATTTCAAATAAAATTTAAAATAATCGGATGAATAGAACTGATCAAATCAATAAAAAAATACAATCCAAAAAAAAATAATCGAAACGAAACCAAAATAATCAATCGACATGAAATAATGGAACGAACCCCCCCCCCCCCCCCCCCCCCCCGAAAAGTAATCAAATAGAAACTAAAAAAAATCAAATCATAAAAAATGATCAATCGAATAGAAAATAATCAATCCAAACGAAAATATTAAATCAAAACCCAAAATGATCAAATCGCCCATGAAAAAAACCCAAAAAACGAAATGCGTGAATTGAAACGTACAGCAGTGGATGTGGGAGGGACAGGCCAAAGAGCTCAACCTAAAAAGTGTTTTGAGCTTGCAGCCGACGTGGGGCTAGACACTTACTGTTTGGGAGTAGGACCGAGCTACACTCCCCAATAAAGAAGGACGTTTGAAATCTCTGTATTGACTCAGATACACGAATTGAGTCCGTCGTTTCCCACAGTTTTTTTCCAAAAACCTTTTTCCGGCACCTCACATAAATAAAAATCTTAGAAAAAAATGAAACAAGGTGTTTTTTGATGTGGGATAGTTTATTAAAAATGAATCAAGTGACCCTTTTTGGCCTTGACATGCAGGTTCTATGGGATTCAACTATAAACATAACAGATGTTGACGTGTAAATAATTTTAAAAAAAGGAAGCTAAAGAAAAAAAAATGGGGATTTAACAAGAGAAAGGGATCCCTGGGTGGCGCAGTGGTTTAGCACCTGGCCCTTTTCCCGGCGCGTCCCCGGAGACTCGGGATCGAATCCCACGTCGGTTCCCCGGGATGGAGCCCGCTTCTCCCCCTGCCTTGTCTCTGCCTCTCTCTCTCTCTCCTCTCTCTTTTCCTCTTTTTTTTCTGGTTTGACTCATAAAAAAAAAAAAAAAAAAAAAATATAAAAAAAAAAATTTTTTTTTAAAACCAAGAGAAAGGCAGTAGGTAACAAGAAAAAAAAAAAAAGTAAAAAGATAAAAACCCAAAGTGAATGTAATAATATATTGAAGATCTTAATACCATCATATTGCATAAATGTAAATATTAGGCTAAAAGTTTAGGTCTAATAAAGATGAACTTTGTTGGGGTTAGTCAATCAAATTTTTTAGAAATAAGATGTCAACCTCTGTTAAGAGGCCCCCCCCCAAAATGCAATATCGAATTATAAAAATGATTAAATATTACTTACAGTCATCTCAACGTAAAGGGATCTTTTTACTTAAATAAAAAAAAAAGAAGGACAATAGAAAGAAATTTTAGTATATAATACATTCCCTTCCTCTTAAATGAAAAAGGGAAAAATTTTTAAATTTAGAATTGTGTGCATCCTATATTAACCTTGTTCTACCTTATCTTTTTTAACTTTATGAATTTTTTGGTAGTTATGGTTAAAAGATCTAACAGTTTTTAGCTCTCTCTAAAGGGACCTTTGAGACCAAAATGGTTGAAACCCAGAATCGTTTTTCTGAAAAAAGAAACCAAAGGGAAAAATTACATTACTTGAGCCCCTCATAAAAACATTTCATAAACTAATGTTTTCCCAAATGTAAATTTTAAAACTATTTTAAAAACCTCTTTTTGGACTTGTAAAAATATTAAATTATTTAAATATCCATACTGAATATCTGCAATGCACAAGAAAATAGCAAAAATTTAAATATTATACTAAAATACTTTATCTTATACTTAAATGTTTTAATATAGAAACAGATTCTATACTGCTTTTATTTTTTTTTAAATTAATCATCTCAACATCCTTGTAAAAATAAAAACAGATTTATTTTAAAAATAAGGAGAAAAGCTCATGGAATAAAATATTTTGTCAATGAACTGAAACCCTTCTTCAAATTTTTGTTTCTCTATAATTATTATTGTTGTTCACTTGAGATTTTTTTTTTGAAAATGTTTTCACTCCATAGTACAAATTATGGCAAATAGAAATTATTTTGTTCTTCACAGTCCAGGGGTTTTAAAAAAGTCAAAACAGTAAAAAAAACAAGCTTCAAGGAAGAATTCTGTGCTAAGTAAATCATGTAAGGATGTATTTAAGATAGGTTTTGTGGTTAACTGATATCACCATCCATTACTTCTATAATTTTCATGATTTTAAAAATTTCTTCCAGATATTTCCAAGCTGTGAGAAATCAGAACACTTTTTTTCAGGAAACACAAATTTTTCCCTTTTTAAACTCCCTATTTTAAACCCTTCCTTACTTTTTTGAAGGACAAATCTAAGAAGGCATGTTAAAAGAAAAGACATGAGGAAACTTATCATGGCATTTATAATCTTGTAGTTTATTTTTTTTGTTCAAATAAACAAAACCCGGGAAAAATTACTGAAAGCCCCTTTGGGGTAAAGTTTGGCATAATTCTAAAAACAGAATGAAAAAAGAAAGAAAAGGGAAAAAAAAGAAAGAAAAGAAAAAAAAAAGAAAAAGAAAAAAAAGAAAAAAAAAGAAGAAAGAAAGGAAAAGAAAAAAAAGAAGTAATGTGAATTAGAAATGAAAGAACTAGGAGTAAATTTTTAAAAAGGAATAAAAACATTTTTTTAAAATTCCCCCACTATTTAAAAAACTTTTTAAAGGGAAAATAGATCAATTTATTCATGATTCATGACTATAGTTTTCAGATTATGTTAAAAAATTAAGGGGCTACCTTTTCTGACATTACGAATAGTTTTAAGTTGTTAAATAGAATGAATAGCTTTTAGGCCCTTTTTTTCTCATTAAATTGGATTGGGGGTGGTTTCTAATATCCCCTTTTAGTTTAAATAAATTTCAGTGTTATTTTAAAAAAAATTTTCTTTATTAATAAAGAAGGGAGGACCACATGAGGCAAGGCAGAGCTACAGGAGGGAGGGAGAGAAAAATCCCCTCTGGGAGTGAATCTGCTGTGGGGCTCCATTAGGACTCCAGGATCATGACCTGGGCGGAAGCAGAAAGCTTAACTATCGACCACCAGGCCCTTGCACGAAAATTATCCCTTTCCCCTGGATATTTAGGTGATGTAACATGAGACAACCACCTGCATTTCATGCTAACATTTTACAACTCCCTGAGATTATCCCCCTCTTTACAATATCCCTGATGTTTCTCTTAAAGCGAAGTGAATTCAAAACAATCCCAAACTTCCCTGTGCCCATACCTCTCTAATGCAATGTAACCCCTTTTTACCATTTATTATGTTTGTTAGCATTCCCTTTATTTCCTTGATAGACAGTATGCACTGCTTATAAAGGGGCTTTGGGGGAAGACTTCCATTTGAATCATTTTTGGGGGTTTTTAAAAAGGGAAATTCCTGGAATTGATTCTAGAACTAAGAAGACCCTTTCCATTTTTCTGTATAATACACTTTAACTTTATTCTTAAATGCTTTGTGTTACAAAGCACTGCTATAAATTCTTTTATTTCCTTTTGGGTTTTTCCCAAATTCTGCAACTCTTGGCCTAATCATTACTAATACCCACCCCAGCTGTACCGGCTGCTGTTTTTTCTGAATAAAACTTAGGATCAGAAAATCCTCAGACCCCATCGTTCGGGCAGGCTGATGTTAATCTTGTTATAAACCCTTTCTCCCTAGGAGCTTATTTTTTGACGCTTTCTCTCTTTATGCCTTACTTGGAAAACGTTTCAAAATTTTGACCAAATGAAACACCTTTTGCTTTTACTGATGCTGTGATCTAGAATATCCTATTAAAACACTTTATCCATCAAAGGGGAACCACACAGCATCTTAAGATAGCCTAAATATCCCAATGTGCTACCCCCCCTTTAAGATTCTAATTAAGACCCTTTTCTTCCAACAAAAAGACCAGCTATACCTAAGACTCTTCTTCAGTGGCCCCGTCCCCAATCAAAATTGCAATTTTTTCTTTTGCTGGGACCCTCAATGAGTGGAAAACCTGCTTCTTGTAAAAGAGAGAGAGGGTAGTCCAAACCTCAGTGAAAGGGGGCATTTAAGGTAACATCACAAACCTCAAAAAGTTTGTCCCTTTTCTTTTCCCCCTCTCTCCCCCATATCCAACAGATGAAAAGATGCCAATGTAATTCTTAAAATTTTCCCTTTAAATTAATAATGTAACTCCAAAATTAGTGAGATTAACACATGAAATATATTTGGTAGTTATATAATTTATAA
>NW_024570489.1:0-6828 GCF_018345385.1 Vulpes lagopus | reverse complement strand
TCTCTCCTGAAACATTTGAGGTCAGGGAATTGGTTTATCTCAGGGCAGGGTGAAAAAAAGCTTACACTATCAGGATTTCTTCATCCCGAGAAAAATGCTTAGGTTTTTTTGTCCGTTTCTTTTTTCTCATGTTTGTTTGGCTATTTCTCTTGTCCTATTGGCCTACTTCCTTTGGTATAGTTTTAGAAGAAACGTCACATAATGAAAATTATCTAGAAACCTAGGCTAACAAAATATTCTGGCCAGTGTGGCTTATGTGTGATTCAAAGTTGCTTTGAAGCCTACAGAATTTGTTTGCACAATTAATACCAACCTTTAATAAACAGACTTTAATGTACACTGCTAAAATATGTCCCTGTCAGAGGGCAAGACAGCCGAAGGAGTTATGGTCCCCAAGTCACCTGTCCCCACAAATGACCTAAGCTAACTTTCAAATTCATCCTGAATGCCTATGAATTGGCCTAGAGATTTAAAGAGAGAACAGGCTGGTTGCTACAGTGAGAAGATTCGCATTTCTAAAGGCGGTTCCCACTGTGACCGCACTTGGGGAAAAAACCCCCCTGGTGACTGTGGTTCCACCTGGGACTCAGCCAGACCTGTGACTCTAGTCCCCAACCTGGGCCTCAACTGAGCCTAGTGACTCTGGTCCCCATCCCGCCTTGTGGACCTGGCGACTGTAGTCCTCCACTTGGCTTCACTGGACCTGGTGACTGTGGTTCAACTCAACTTCACCTGACTGGTGACTCTGGTCCCCACCCAGGCATCACCCTGGGACATGGTAGCTGTGGACTTCATCTGGACCTGGTGACTGTGGTCCCCACTGGCGCCTCACCGTACTGGTGGACTGGGCTCCTCAGCTTACCATGACTAGGAATCCAGGAATGGACCCTTAGTTGCTACTGAACACCAGGGACCATCACCAGGGTCTCAGGTGGTTCATGGTGACTATGGTCCCTTGTCTGGGCTGACCTGACTCATCCTTGGCTCTGATCGTATGGTCTCCACTATCGTGAGTGTGTAATGTCTATGGTCACTTTTGGGCTCACCTGATGGTACTGGGCCACGATATTGGCCCTTTGCAAGGCCAGTAGGTTCACTGAGTCCTCCTGTCACGGGCCCCCCCCCGGCGCCACGGCTGCTGCAATCAAACACATCCAAGAATGACGGTGCCTGAGAGTATCTTCCGAGGACACATGCTTCCGGGTGCTCCCCGTGGGCAAGGGCCCCGTCCGTCTGAACGGAGTCAGAGAGAACCCCATAGCCCTGAGGGGCACAGGCTGGGCTGTGAACATCACACATGGGCCCTCACTGCTGTCTTTTGCACATCGCCACCTACAGTCCACCTTCCCAGCCATGTCCCAGGACACGCCCTCACTGGGATCACAGAGCACTCCCACCCCCGGTATCAGGAGACACCGGGCGGAGGACCAGGGAGGGTCTGGCGAATGCCGATCTGATTGCTCTGATGCTCAGGGGTCGATGACTCCAGCCCGGGGAGATCGAAGGGTTTCTCTGGATTCCTCAAACACCAACGACCGAGGAGAAAGCCATGGAGTGGACTTCATCAAAATTAAAACTGATGCCAGCATGAGTGCGACCACACTCCCACCATGAGGGCAAGGATGGCAGTGAATATCCTGAGGGGAGGCCTGGGGGGAGCACAGGGACTCCGCCACACATTCCAGTGCATTGAAGAGCTAAGCTGCCTCACTGGCCAGGGACCAGCAGGCCCTGACTGTCCTCCCCTCACCACATGGTGGGGCGGGGGGGGGGTGTCATCCCTGTCGGGGTCCTTGCATCCTAGGGAGAGCTGCGGAAAGGTCATGTATTGGTTCCCCTGCATAGGCACAGTTCCTTACCAGGGGAGCGGGGTTCGGGGAGCTGCGGTCTCTCACTGCAGCCTCCTTCCCTGGACAGGGCCTTAGGGTGGCCGCCTCACCCCATGGGGCTGTGGAAGGGCTGCAGAGTGCTTCACGGTCATCTCATTAGGGGTCGGGTGTTTTGGAACCCAGCCCGGAGGCCAGCGCCCCACCAGACCCACAGGCCCCAGAGTGGCCCCCGGGGAAGCAGGCCATCAGACGGCCACTCAATTGTGACCTGTCGCTGACGGTGAGGCCTCCTCTTTATGCACCGGGCACTGGGGAGAGTGGGAGAGTTGGGGTACTGTGGAGAGTGGGGGTACTGGGGAGAGTGGGGGTACTGAG
Source organism: Vulpes lagopus (assembly GCF_018345385.1). Classification (NCBI taxonomy): domain Eukaryota; kingdom Metazoa; phylum Chordata; class Mammalia; order Carnivora; family Canidae; genus Vulpes; species Vulpes lagopus. Next base: position 4,624 of record NW_024570489.1, on the reverse strand, counting down.
GAGAGTGGGAGTCTGAGCTACTGGGGAGGAGCGGGAGGAGTCCGGTCGCTGTGAGCCAGATCCAGAGTAACGAGTTGCTTCCGATGCTCTGCAGACGCACAGGAGCGCCATGCAGCGGTGGTACCCGGGGGGTGGCACAGTTCCGCCCACAGGGGGGTCCGGCTCATGGACTGTGGGCAGGCGGGGTCCAATCAGCACTTAGCCCTTACCCTGAAGGCGGAGGGTCCCGGGGGAGGGTCTGTCCCCATGCCAGGTGGGAGGGGGAGAGGCACCCTCCCTCATCCTCAGTTCCCATCCTTGGCCCTGCAGGCCTCCCACCATTCTAGGTAGGAGCTGGGGTCACAGCATGTCCCCGACCCCCAGAGTTTACAGCATGGGGTTACACTTAACATTCGATGGGCCTCTTGGCGTAGTTCAGTCGGTGTCACGTCGAATCTTTTAGTTTGGCCTCAGGTCAGGATCTTGAGGTTGTGGCGTGGAGCCTCGCGTGGGGCTCAGGCTCCTTCGGGTGAGGAGTCCGACTCCAGTTCCCCTCTCCCTCTGCCCACCCTACTGCACCCTTTTCAAGTAAATCTTCATAAAAATTAACTGAAGACACGTGAGCATGTTTATTCCCCTTGCAGAGTGCATTCGTGTGTGTAAGGCCATTGTAAATGCCTTTACGGACCCAACGGGAGTCCTACCAGGAAAACCCTTTTCTTAATATTTATTGAAGTACAGGTCAACACAGACGTAACAGTAGTTCGGGGCTACAACTAGTGACTGACAATTTCTGTGCCTTATTCAGCTCCCACTAGAAGACGGCGTCACCGTCTGTCCCCGTACAAGTTGTCACAACAGGTACTGACTCCCATTCCCTAGGCTGGACTTTTCTAAATTTCTGTGATTATTTTATTTATGATCCTGACGCTTATAGCGCTTACTATCGTTCATCTACATTGCCATGTCTGCCCACGGCCCTCTGGTCGATCAGTCAGCAGGATCCATCACATAACCAGCGAAAGGACATGGGGCAGCCCCGGGTGGTTCAGCGAGTTTAACGCCTGCCTTTCAGCCCGGGCGTGATCCTGGAGTCCGGGATCGATGTCCCACGTCGACGTTCCCTACACGGAGCGCCTTCTCCCTATGCCATGTCTCTGCCTTTCTCTCTCTGCCGCTCTTATGGTATGTCTCTCAAGGATATATAAAGAAAATTCTTTAAAAAAGAAAACGAGCGAAAAGGACAAAAAAGCATCCTATCCTCTCAAGAGTTGCAGAAATAAGCATTTGACAAAAGTACAACTTCAAAAGCCTAGGTGGGGGGGGAGTTTTGAGGAAATGTCTATTCAAACAGATTAAAGGTCCGCTAGTGAAGGGCCCGCAGCTGAAATCCTCAGGGTGAAACTGAAAGGGTTGAAAGGGTGAAACCTGAAATCGTCTCCCCTAATAGCAGGAAACAAGCCAAGGAGGTTCCCCCTCTCAGTGCTGGAAAGTCTAATGCAGTCAACAGGACAGGAAACAGCAAAGCTTCCACTCCTGGAAGGGGGACGTCCACAACTGTCCCTATTTGTTGAAGACGCGGGGTGCTCGAAACAGGAACCCCGAGTGCCACACAAAACCTCGTTAGAACTATGATTGAATTCAGTAAATTCAATGGGAGACACCAACTGAACCTACAGAGCTCAGTAGCCTTGCTGGCGTCTGACAATGAGCACTCAGGACGAACATGAAGGACGTGACTCCCTTCTCAGGAGCATCACAGTGGACTAAAATTATTGAGACTGACGAAAGGAGCACATGACTTGTGCACTGAGCATTACAGGCCTGGGAGGCGTCTGGTTCGTGGGGTGGAAGCTTCTCTGTGAAAATGTCCCCGTCCTGAAGCCACCTCGGTTTCACTAGTCTTCCTATCAAAATCATGGTGGTAGATCCTAGAAGTAGGAAAAAAAAAAAAAACCCTAACATCCGTCAGCCCCACAAATGACCCTGGACAGCAATTCAGTATTGGAAAAAGCAGGATCAGAGTGGGCGCCGCACTTTTTATTTCGAACGAAGTCACAGAGGACACAGGATAAAGCTGTGTGGTTCTCGGCTCTGCTGCTCTGTCAGTTAAGCATCGACTCCTGACCTCACCTCAGGTCCTGATCTCGGGGTCGTGAGTTCTAGCCCTGGGCTGGTCCAGGCACGAGGTGTGGCGCTATTAGACCCAAGGGGGTGGTTCCGCCATAAGCTGAAGGAGCAGAACAGGGGTCCAGAGAATATGTCTCTGATTCAAACTGATTTGTTTAACTTAATTTAAACCAATTAATTATGTATAGTGTATTATACTTTCAGAGGTAGAATTCAGGGATTCACCAGTTGGAGAGAACAGCAGTGACTGTGACATCAACTGCCATCCTTCCTGCCCATACCCCCGTTATACTACCCCGCTCCTCCTCCAGTGACCCTTCAGATTGTTTCCAATGAATTCAGATCTGTATTTCCTGCTCTGTTTCATCTTATTCCGTTTTCCTTCCCTCTCAACAGATGTTTCACCTTGCTTTGCTTCTGTTATTCCACCTATGATTGACACCATAGGGTCATTGTCTTTACCCGACTGACTTATTTTCACTTTAACAGGATCCCTCTAGTTGTATCCCCGTCAATGCAAATGGCAAGATTCCTTCTCTTTGGACTAGCATACATTCCTCTCTTCTATGACCATCATCTATCTCCATCCTCTCTCCATCATCTGTCTGAAGGCACTGAGCTCCTCCCACAGTGTGGCTACTGTTGACACCGGCAGCTTGGACATCGGGGCGCAGGTGTCCCGCCTGGCTTTCCTGCCATCAGTATATCTTCAGGTGGCTCCTGGCCGTGGCAACCTGCCTCGCAGGCAGCTCTAACGGTAAGTTCCTGAGGAGCCTTGGCACTGTATCCAGGGCAAAGCTGCACCAGCCCGCAGGTCCCGCCTCACAGTGGAAGTGGGTTGAGTGAGTCCTTGGCCGGACACGATCAAAGTCTGGGTCCCCATTTCATTTCGCATCCTGTGGGCTCCAATTCCTTGTCCTAATATTTCTGGGACGCCGGGTGTTTTGTGCTCCTTTCAAGCACGACGTTTCTGAAAGCCCATAGTGTTGGACCCTAGCTCACGGGGGCCAAAGTGTCTCGTAGAGTCCCCAGAACTCAGATGAAAAACCCCAGACAGGCAGATTGCAACTACCAAGAGGGTTTTTTTTTAAATGACAGTCACAGAAAGAGAGAAGAGAGAGAGAGAGGCATAGACATAGGCAGAGGGAGAAGCAGGCTTCCATGCACCGGGAGCCCGGACGTGGGACTAGATCCTGGGTCTCCAAGATCATGCCCTGGGCCAAAGGCAGCACTAAACGCTGGCCACGACCCAAGGGATCCCTAGCAAGATGGTTAATTGAACGATTGTGCAAAGGGGCCCTCGGCCTCAAAGGTGGAAGAGGCCCAGATTTGGCAATACAGCATCTTGTAAAGGCAAAACACGCGGGATTAGCATAGCATTTTCGGGTTAAGACAGGATTGAATTTCTTGCAGGACAAACATGAACATGTTCAGGACTTTCCAGTCAGGCGTGTGGGGGGGGGGAATGGTTTTCTTATCTCGAAAAACCACAGAATTTTTGTTTCGTTTGCTTAAATTCCGGAAGGCGACTGGAGGTGCAAGCCTCTGGGTTAGGCGTGGTCCTAAATTTTCCCTGTGGGGGGGGTGGGGTTGGGTTACTTCAATAGGTCTCAGCTGGAGGCCTGGAAGGAGGCAGGTCCTGCCTGGGCGTGGGATATCCCCGCCTCCCTCACCGCCTCCTCAGCGCCTGAGCCCAGGCCGGAGTCAGGGGGCGTGTGTGTTACTCAGTATGGCCTCCTCCGCCAGCAGTAACAGGAGCCAGTCTGTGCTCTGGCTGCCTGAGGAGGATGTGGGGCCGCGTCCAGGCTGACAGGAGCCCTGGCCTCCTCAGGACCCGCATGTAGGCTCAGACCATAGTGGAGGGCCGTGTCCTCAACTGACAGGACCAGGTCACCTCAGGAAACCCACGGTGGAGACTTCAGGAAGATGTGGGGCCTGCTTCTTCCTGACAGGAGCCCCAGCCTCCCTCAAGGACGCGCGTGAGTTTTTCAGGAAGATGTAGGTCACGTCCACGCTGACAGGAGGCCCCGGCCTCCTCAGGACCCACGGAGAGTGTTCCGTGATGACGTGGGGCCGGGTCTACACTGACAGGAGCCCCGGGCCTCTCAGGACAGGCAGGTAGGCTTCAGTCTCCAGTGGAGGGCCCCGCGTCCCGGTGACAGGAACCTGGCCTCCCTCAAACCTCGCAGGGTGGCTTCTGGATATGTGAGGCAATAGTCCACAGTGACAGGACCGCCCCTCGTCCTCCAGGACCTGCTGTCTATGACTCAGGAAGACTTGGGCCCACGTCTGCCATGACAGGAGTCCGGCTTCCTCAGGACCTGCTGGAGGACCCTGGAGGCGCTGTTTGGAGTCACATCCACTCAGCAGCAGCTACTCAGAATGACAAGGTAAGTGAATGGGGACAATTGAGATAGGTTTAGGGTTTATGGTGAGCAATATGTGGTTAGGGTGAAATTAGATTATATGGATTAGTGATTCATGGTTATGCGTTCGAGTTTCCTTGTTAGGGTGA
>NW_024570488.1:0-3400 GCF_018345385.1 Vulpes lagopus | reverse complement strand
GCACTGAGAACGTAACAGTGTTCTAAGCCAGGTGGGACCCAGATTAAACTTCCCACTGCTGCTGAGGAACCCTCGGGTCTTGCTTTTTTCCACTTGGTCTCACAAGCCTCCTGACAAACGGCTGTGGTTGCGATGTTGGAAACTCTTTTGCAGGCAGTGGAACGGTGAGGGATGAGGGTGAGCTCAAACTCTCGAAGTTAAGTGCATTCGGGCAAGGCGTTCTGCTAGCTTCTCTCGTTTGGCACTTAGGAAGAAACAATCGCACCTGGCTCAAACAGGAAATACTAGGAAATCGATGGAGTTGTGCTTGGATTCACTAGTCCTAGTTGGGGGGGACTTTCCACTTACTCTCACAACTTCAGGCACGCCAATCGGGGCTGGTCTGTTAGGAGGCAGTTGCACCGGCAGGCAGGATGTGGGAGGGACAGTCCATAAGCCCAAACTCACGGAAGTGAGTATGCTTTGCCAGGCAGATGTCTGTAGGACACTTTGAGGGGAGCTAGGACCGAGATACACTCTCATTGAACAAGGACGTTTGCAATGTCTGCGTTGAGATCAGATACACTGAGGAGAATCAGTCACTTCCACATGCTCTTCACACCAATCTTTCTGGGCACCTAAACATAATGGATGCTGGGGACGTATGTCTATGGGCAGTCAGAATGCGTGCAGGCTCCTGCTTGAACTCAGCTCGCACAAGGAAGCATGGCCTACAAGCCAGCTTTTCAAACTAGCTGCGTTTCCTCGGGCACTGAGACCGTTAAAGGTTCTAAGCCAGGAGATGATAACCAGAATACCACTCACTGCAGCTGGAGACCACCGTCCAGGTCTGCTTATTCTCTGTGGGTTCTCACCAAGCTCTGCAAAACATCTGTGTGCAGATGTTGGAAACTCTTTCTGCAGGCAGGTGCAACTGTGAGGACTGAGGGTGAGCTCAACTCTCCGAAGTAAGTTGCTTTCGGACAAGGGTTCGGCAAGCTTCTCTCGTATGGCACATTGGGAAATGTCGCCCCGGCTCAACAGGAAATATAGGAAATCGATGGGTTGAGCTTTGGATGCACTAGTCTTGTGGGCGGGACTTTCAATTACCTCTCACAAACACTTCAGGCAGCATCGGGGTAGGCCTGTTAGGAGCGGGTGTGACTGCAGGAGGATGTGGGAGGGACAGTCCAAACCCAACTCTCGGAAGTGTGTATGCTTTGCAGGCAGATGTCTGTAGAATTTGATGGGGGGCTCGAGGCTACACTCTATTGAACAAGGAGTTTGCAATGTTGCATTGAGATCGGGATTCCCCTGAGGAGAATCCTGTCATTCCACTTGCTCTTCACAAAAACCTCTTCGGCACCTAATATAAGGATGCTGGGACTACGTCTACGGGCAGTCAGGAATGCGGGAGGGTTCTGCCTGAACTCAGTTCGCAAGGAAGCAGCCTACAAGCCAGCTTTCAACTAGTGGTTCTCGGGACTAGACACGTAACAGTGTTCTAAAGCCAGGAGGTACCCGGGACATACCACTCACTGCAGCTGGAGACACCCTCCAGGTCTGCTTATTCTACTTGATCTCACAAGCCTCTGACAAACGGCTGTGGGTGCAGATGTTGGAACTCTTTCTGCAGGCAGTGTGCAACTGTGAGGGACTGAGGGTGAGCTCAACTCCGAAAGTAAGTTGTTTCGGAAAGGCGTTCAGCTAGCTTCTCTGTATGCATAGGATGTAACCTGGCTACACAGGAATACTAGGAAATCGTGGGTTGAGCTTGGATGCACTAGTCTTGTGGGGCGGGACTTCCCAAACTTACCTCTCACAACACTTAGGCAACGCATCGGGGCTAGGCTGTTAGGAGCGGGGTGTACTGCAGGCAGGATGTGGGAGGGACAGTCCATAAGCCCAACTCTCGGAAGTGTGTATGCTTTGCAGGCAGATGTCTGCTAGACCACTTTGATGGGAGTGGGACGCGAGTACATCTCATTGAACAAGGACGTTTGAAATGTCTGCTTTGAGATAGAAAACCCTGAGGAAAAATCCTGTCATTCACATGTTTAACAACCTTTCCCCCCTAAAATAAGGAGTGGGCCTATTTAGGGCAGTCAGAATGGGGGGGGGTCTGTAAACTGCGCACAAGGAAGAGCCTCAAGCCAGTTTCAATAGCGGTTTCCTCGGGATGAGAAGTAAAGTTTCTAAGCAGGGGCCCAAAGAATCCCCACTCCACTGAGTGGAGACACCCCAGGTTGTTTTTCCATTGCGCTCCAAGCCTTGAAAAAAGGCTTGGTGCGATTTGGAAACTCTTTTGAGGCAGTGTGAACTGTGGGGGGGAGGGTGACTAACCCGAAGTAAGGTTTTGGGACAAAAAAAAAAAAAAGCCCCCCCCCCCCCCCGGTTCTCTCTTGGTTTTAAAAGGCCCCGGGTAACAGGAAATTGGAATCGTTTGAGTTGGATGCACTTCTTGTGGGGGGGTTTTCCCATTCCCTCCCCAAAACATTGCACCTGGGGTAGGCTGTTAGGGGGGGGTGTCTCAGGAGGATGTGGAAGGGACTCCAAAAGCCAACTTAAAAAGTGTGTATGTTTCAGGCGTGTCTGCTAAAAATTTTGATGGATTTGGCCCGAGCTAATCTCATTGAAAAGGGTTTGCAATGTCGGGATTGAAACCGGGGGGTCCTGCCATTTCCCCAATGTTTTCACAAACCTTTTTGGGGCCCTAACAAGGTTGCTGGGACCTAGTTAGGGGCAGTCAAAAATGGGGAGGGTCCTGCCCTCTCGCCCCCAAAGGAAGCACCCTAAAACCGCTTCAATAGTGTTTCCCTGGGCAGGAACGAAAAGGGTTTCTAAGCGGAGGTCCCCAGAACCCCACTCCATGAGTGGAGAACCCCTCCAGGTCTCTTTTTTCCACTTGGTTAAAAAAACTCTAAAAAGGCTTGGTGAGATGTGGAAACCTTTTGGGCAGTGTGCAATGGGAGGGTGGGGGTGGTAACTCTCAAAGTAAGTTGTTTTGGAAAGGGCTTCGTAGTTCTTTGTAGGGCCCTTTGGGAGTGCAGGGCTCCAGGAAAATAAAAAATCGGGTTGGTTTGGGGATGCATAGTTTTTGGGGGCCGGGCTTCCCCTTTCCCTTCAAAACACTTCAGGACGCTGGGGGGGCCGTTAGGCGCGGTTTTATGAGGAGGTTTTTGGGGGGCAGCCCCAAAACCCCCAAAACTTCGGAAATTGATGTTTTCGGAGATGTCTGCAGAATTGATGGGGTAGGACCGACTAACTTATTGGGGAGTTTGCAATGTCTGATTGAGATCAGTTAAACTAGGAGAATCCTGTATTTTTCCACTGCTTTCCCCAAACCTCTTGGGGCCCAAACAAAAGGGTGTGGGACTAGTCTGGGGTTTAATGCGGGGGTCCTGCCTAAACTAGCTCCACA
>NW_024570487.1:0-4087 GCF_018345385.1 Vulpes lagopus | reverse complement strand
CTCAGCTGCAGAAGGAAGCACCCCTACAAGCCAGCTTTCAATAGCTGCGTTCATAGGGCCTGAGATGTAGGGACTACTCTAAGCCAGGAGGTATTCAGAATTCCACTGCAATGCAGCTGGGAAAACACTTCAGGTCTGCTTATTCCCTTGCGTCTGACAAGCCTCTGACAAACGTCTCTGGTGCAGATGTTGGAAACTTCGTTCTGCAGGCAGTTTGGCAACGTGAGTACTGTAGGGTGAAGCTCAACACTCCGCCGTAAGTTGCTTTGGACATGGCGTTCAGCTAGCTTCTCTCGTATTGGCACTTAGGATAGCGGCACCTGATCACCAGGAAAACTAGGGGATTCCGCTGGATTCGAGCTTGGAAGCACTAGTCTTGTGGGCCGGAGGTTCCACTTACCTTTCACCACTTCAGGTCAACGCATCGGGTCAGGCAGGTTAGGTAAGCGCGGTGTTCTGCAGGCAGGATGTGGCAGGGACAAGTCATTAAGGCTCACACTCTCGGATAGTGTGTATACTTTGGAAGGCAGGTGTTCTGGAGAACAATTTTTGATGGCGTGCTAGGACCGAGCATACACTCTATTGAACAAGGAACGTTTGCTCATGTCTGTATTGGACTCAGATTCACTGAGCAGAGTCCTGTACTTCCACATGCTTTTCACACAAATCTCTCCCTGGGCGCTAACATAAGGATGCTGGGTCCTTGGTCTCGGGCAGGCAGGATGGCTTTCGGGTCCTGCCCTTAACCTCAGCTCGCTCAAGGAGGCATGCCTACAAGCCAGCTCTCAACTAGCTGTGATCTTAGGGCACTGAGAGACGTAGCAGACTCTCTCTAAGCAGAAGGTCCCAGAATACCACTCCTTCTGAGCTGGAGGGCAAACGCCATCCAGGTCTGCTATTCACTTGCGTCTTCACAAGCCTTCTGAGAAATGGCTCTGGTGCAGATGCGTTCGATTCTCATTCTGCAGGAGTGTTGCAACTGTGAGAGACTGAGAGTCAACCGCAGCTTCCGAAAGTTAAGTTGCTTTTAGACACGGTTTTCAGCTACCTTCTCTCATTAGGCACTTAGGATGCAGCACCAGGCTCACAACAGGAAATACTAGGGAATTCCTCTGGATTGAGCTTGGATGGCACTTGTCTTGTCGCGCGGGAGTTTCCACTTACCTCTCACAAAAACCTCAGTCACGCATCGGTGGCTAGGCCACTGTTAGGAGCGCGGGGTGACCTGCGACGAGATGTGGGTGGGATAGTCCATAAGCTCAAACTCTTTTATCGGAAGTCTGTATGCTTTGCAGGCAATTGTCCTGCTACACAACTTTGATGGGATGACCGAGCTACACTTCATTGAACAAGGACTTTTGCAATGTCTGTATTGAGATCAGATACAACTGAGGAGAATCCTGTCACTTCCACATGCTCTTCACACAACCTCTTCTGGCACCTAACATAAGCATGCTGGGACCTAAGTCTATGGGCAGTCAGAATGCGGGAGGCTCCTGCCCTGAACTCGCCGCACAAGGAAGCACGCCTACAAGCCAGCTTTCAACTAGCTGCGTTCCTGGGAAACCTGAGGAACGTAGCATTTCTAAGCCAGGAGGTACCCAGAATCACCCCAACCTCAGCTGGAGACACCCTCGCGGTGTGCTTATTCCACTTGCGTCTCACAAGCCTCTGACAAATGGCTGTGGTGCAGATCTTGGAAACTCTTTCTGCAGTCAGTGTGCAACTGTGAGGGCCTGAGTGTGAGTTCAACTTCCGATTTTAAGTTGCTTTCAGACAAGGCGTTCAGCTAGCTTTTTCTATGGCATTAGGATGTAGCACCTGCTTCAAAACGGAAATATAGGAAATCGCTGGGTTGAGCTTGGATGCACTAGTCTGTGGGGGGACTTTCACTTACCTCTCACAACACTTCAGGCACGCATCGGGGCTGGGCCCTGTTAGGAGCGGGTGTACGTGCAGGCAGGATTGGGGAGGGACAGTCCAAAGCCCAACTCTCGGAAGTGTGTAGGCTTTGAAAGAAAATGTCTGCTAGACACTTTGATGGGAGCTAGGCGAACTACACTCTCATGAAAAAGGACGTTGCAATGTCTGATTGAGTCAGATACCCCTGAGGAGAATCCTGTCACTTCCACATGCTCTTCACACAACCTTTTCGGCACCTAACATAAGGATGCTGGGACCTATGTCTACGGGAGTCAGAATGGGGAGGTTCCTGCCTGAACTCAGCTCGAACAAGGAAGCACCTCAAGCCAGCTTTAAACTAGCTGCTTTTCCTCGGGCACTACGAACGTAACAGTGTTCTAAGCCAGGAGGTACCAGAATACCCTCCACTGCAGCTGGAGACACCCTCCAGGTCTGCTTATTCCATTTGGGCGTCCCTGGCTGGGCATTTGGAAATCTTTGCAGCGTGTGCACGTGAGGCTGAGGTGATAACTTCCGAGAAAGGGTTGCTTTCGAAGCTTCAGCTGTTCTTAGGGCCTTAGATGTGACTGTACACAGGAATATGAAATCCTGGGTTGGCTAAGAAAGTCTTGGGGCGGATTTCACTTACCTCTCACAAACTTCAGCACGCATCGGGCTAGGCCTTTGGGCGGGTGTACGTGCAGCAATGGGAGGGCGTTCCAAACCAACTCGGAGTGTGTAGCTTTGAGGAGATTTGCTACACTTGGGGAGCTGCGACTACACTTATTGACAAGGACGTTAATGTTGCATTGAGATCAGATACACTGGAGAATCCTGCACTTCCAATGCTTTCCACAACTCTTGGCACTAACATAAGGATGCTGGCTATTGGGCAGTAGAATGGGAGGTCCTGCCTGAACCAGCTCGACAGGAGACGCTCAAGCCAGCTTTCACTAGCTCGTTCTCGGGCATGAAAAACAGGTTCTAAGCCAGGAGGCCCGATCCCTCACTGCAGCGGAGAACCCCCGGCTGCTTTTTCCCTTGCGTCTCACAAGCTTGCAACGCGTGTGCAGATGTTGGAACTTTTGCAGCGTGTGAATTGAGGGATGAGGTGACCACTCTCCGAAGTAAGTTCTTCGGAAGCGTTCGCTATTTCTCCTAGCACTTAGATTCATGGCTCACACGGAATTAGAAATCCTGGGTTGAGCTTGGTGCCTAGTCTGGGGCGGACTTCACTTACCTCTCAAAACTCGGAGATCGGGTAGCTGTTGGAGCGCGTGTACGTGCAGCGTTGGAGGGACAGTCAAACCAATTCGAGTGTGTGCTTGCAGCGATTTGCTACATTATGGACTAGGAGCTACATTATTGAAGGACGTTTCATGTCTGCATTGGATAATACCTGAGGAACCTGTCACTTCCACTCTTTCACAAAATTTCCGGACTACAAAGGTGCTGGACATTTTAGGGCAGAGAATGCGGAGGTCTCCTGAACCAGTGACAGGAAGCACCTACAAGCCGTTCAATAGTGCGTTTGGATGAACGTACAGTGTTCTAACAGAGGACCAGAACCTCTTGCAGCGGGCACCTCCAGGTTGTATTCACTTGTCTCAAGTTGACAAACGGCTGTGGTGCGATGTTGAATCTTTCTGAGGAGTGTGCAACTTGAGGGATAGGTAGCTCAATCTCCGAGTAAGTGCTTGACAGCGTCAGCTAGTTCTCTTGTGGCCTAGGATGTCCCTGGCTCACAGGAAATATAAAATCGCTGGGTTGACTTGGTGATAGTCTTGTGGCCGGGACTTTCCACTTACCTCTCCAACACTTCAGCACGCATGGGCAGGCCTGTTAGGAGCGGTTACTGCGGAGGATTGGGGGCGTCCTTTAGCCCAACTTCGGGTGTGTATTTGCAGGAGGTCTGCTAGAACTTGAGGGAGCTAGCCGGTCACTCTCATTGACAAGGACGTTGATGTCTGCATTGAGTGATACCTGGGAATCCTCATTCCCAAAGCCTTCCACAACTTTCCGGCACTAACTAAGGATTGGGCTACTCTAGGAGTCAGAAGGGGAGGTCTGCCCGAACTCAGTTTCCCAGGAGCCCTAAACCCTTACATGGTTCCTCCCACTAGAGTAACATTTCTAACCAGGAGTCCGATCCACTCATGCAGTGGAGACCCTCCGGGGCCCCCTC